>NC_043710.1:40235096-40241149 GCF_006229205.1 Suricata suricatta
GGGTCCTCGGCCTCCCCCACCACAGAACCGTCCTGCAGCGTGAGGTCATTGGCTGCGTCCCCATCACAGATACCTGAAAGGGGGCAGAATTATCCCGACAGCTATAATAATCTGTGGTCCCCAGATGTCACTCTGCATATTTCTTTGAGGCTGGTGTTAGTACTCTCCTCATTTTATAGATGAGAGAAACGAGGAACAGAGAAGCTAAGAAACCTGCTGTGTAAGAAGATGTTGTTCTTAGGAAATACACATCAAAGAATTTAGGGACAGAGGGATACAATGTCTCAAACATACTTTCAAATTGCTCAGAAAAATGCATATATACGCAAATAGAAAAGTGCACATGTATATAAATCTTATATGCATAGATGTATTTATACATCTACATCTGCATGCATGTATATTTATGTGTGTATTTTACATACATACACAGAGACAGGAAAAGTAAATGGGGAAAAATGCAAATATTTAGTAAATCTGAACAAAAAGTACATGGGAGTTCTTCATACTACTTTTGACATTGTGTCAAAATGAAAAGTTACTCCAAAAAAATCTGCTCTAGCGGAGATTGCTGGCTAAGTGTGCCGCGGGTTTCCTCTTCTTCCCGGACAGTCGGCTAGGGCTAGCCTGTGTTCTCCTGAGTCCCAGCCGACAGGAGGGGAGAGGGTGATGCGGCAGTGACCACTGGTCCATACACATCTCCTAACTCTCCTTCCTGCGGTGGAGCTGGAAGCTTGGGTTGGGAATGGCAGGGACACATGATGGACGGAATCTCCCTCTGGGGATTTACACGTGCCAGAAATCAACTTCGGCTGTGCCGAAAGGCACTGAGATGGGAGTGGGTCAAGAGCTTATCTGTCCCAGCTTCGAACGTGACCTTAACTTTCAGCTTCATCTCTCACACTCTAGGCTCCAAACACACACTTCCCCGCCTTTGACCTTGCTTATGCTGTTCCCTCTTCCTGAAACACTTCCTCAGAAGTGTGTCTCTCATGTGCCCCTCGTGTGCACCCACCCACCCCCTTCCCAGTTCTGCAGAGCAGGCTTTGGTGTGCAGATATGTCTTGCTCCGGGTGCAAAGACTCATTTTCCTTTAGACACATCTTCTCACTCTCTCACCAGTCCCCCAAGTTGCCCAGCCGGGTGCCCAAGACACTAAGTGTCAGTGAGGATAAAAGAGAGATCAAGTAGCTGACTTCTGCTCTCACATCTCTGGCCACCAGTTTCATGAATATGAAGCATGATTTATTACAAAACCTTCAGATTTTGTCAGTGGTCCCAGTGGCTGCGTTTTGGGTCTTGGCGCTGAGTCACAAAGGTATCCTAGGGAGGAGATCACTTTTGCCCCAGCTCTCCCTGCCAGTCATACACAGTGGAAGGAAGAAACGGTGACAAAGGGATGGTGGCGGTGGTGGCAGTGCTGGTAGTGGTGGTGGTGGTGGTGGTGGTGGTGGTGGTGGTGGTGGTGTGTGTGTGTGTGTGTGTGTGTGTGTAAAGATGCTTGTATCAATAAATAAGAACAGAAATTTCATAAAACAGCAACTTTGTCTGCTTTGTGTACTATCTGTCCTGTGACTGGTACATGGTAAATAAATGAAAGAATGAGCGGGGACCAGACTTACATGTGTCAGTTCACAAGTAGAGGGCATTTTGAGTACAGGGATGCAAGTGTGAATGACCAAAATGGGTGCAGATTAATGGATGGAGGGCACACAAGTATGTGTGTGTATAAGTGTTCCTATACCTCCCATCGTCATAATCATGGCCGTCTGTCACGGGGTGTCCTGGGAAGGCTCAGCAGTCCACACTCAGACTCTTCCTGTGCCCCTTTTCTTACCAAGATACATCCAGTCCCTTAGGGTCTGCTCCTACAGTAATGCTGTGGTCTGAAGAGCCCTAGTTCTACGCGTTGTGGCAGCTCTGCTGTGTGAGCTTAGGCAAGCCACTTAACCTCTCTGAGTCCTTTCTTCTTTAGTTCAATGGCTATCTCTTAGGGTTGTTGTGTGGATGACCTACAATAAGTGAGATCAGAGTGTGGAAGTGCTTTGTGAAGTGCCCATGCACATGCAAACAGGAAGGATTATCTGGTATTAGGAAGCTATCAGGGAAGCTGACAGACAATCCCGGCTAAAGCGACAACTGGCTGAGGCCAGAGCTCTGCACCATCTCCCTGCTGGCCGCTTCAGCCCCAGAACACAAGACATTAGGTCTCTCTGCCCTGGTAGCTCTGCTGGTCCCACCTCTGGCCTGGTGCTCTGTCCCAGCTTCCCCTGATTTCACACAGAGGAATCTGTGTCTAGGGGCAGAGGTGGACTTAGGAAACTCAGGGAGCTAGATCTCCTCCCCTCCCCCCGACCCCCGCAGCTGGGTCCTGCCTCACCACATAGGCCCCGGCCCTGGGCCTCGCTGATTTTGCTGGCCTCCAGGATCATGAGTCCTGAGCTGTGGAGCCACTGGATCTGGATGTGTGATGGCGTCCGGATCACATACATGTGGCCTGTGTCCTCAATTCTGAATCCATGTCTGCTCACAGGAGGCCAGACAGGCTCTGAATCCATAGTCACCTTGTGGGAGAGGGAGATGTTCAGTGTGAGCACAATTTGTCTGTCCACCCATCCGTTCATCCATCATCCATCCACCCATCCACCTATCCATCCATTTATCCAACAAACAGTATCAAACTATGTCACAGGCTCTGTTTCAGGCACATGTGGCCGAGACACAGTCCAAAGTGCATGGAAGAATTCTAAAACCACTTTTATGAGCACCAAATGATAAAACAAGAAATACAACAATGGGAGGGAGGCTCATCCCAAACAAATGCACACCTTGAGCCTTTCTAGTCACTCTCTTCTTTCCTGATTCTGCTCGGATCCTTTTTTAAAGAAGATTTCCTAAGTCTCCAGCCTCTAGCTTGGGCGTCCCTTCTCTGGGCTGTGCTGACCATGAAGATGGAATCTGTTTGTCCTCTGATCGAGGCACCCGGTGGACTCTGAGTTTCGTAAGGGCAGAAATTCTGTCTGAGCCACCTTTAAATTCCCAGCATTTGCCTTTGAGCCTGACATAAATTGGGGTCTCAGTCAACGTTTGTTAATTATGCAACACACCCTAATTCTCTCAAACACTTTAAATTCAAAGCTACAACCTCTGCTACATATTGATAAGGTTAGATTTGTATGTATTATGGATTATTAGTTTTACTTTATAGAAACGGAAGATGAAAAGATTAGAATCTTAAAATATTTATAATGACTTTATACGTCCCTTCCTTATAAGAATCACTGTTTTATTAATCACTTTGCAAATTATCGAGGACAGGAACTCTTGTGTTGGAAAACTTTGCCCTTGGGAAATCCCTGGTGCTCTCACAGCCCAAGCTTTCTGAGCTGTGCAGACAGGGCTGGGGACTCCCTGAACCTGGCGTGATCACCCAGTTCTGGGAGGGAACACTCACACCTGAAGCCCAGGGTTCCTCACCTGTGTTCACAGAGCTCTAAGTTTAAGTAAACACAAAGGACACATGTTCAAAACTAAGGACTTGGGCTTTCGTTTCTGACCAAGATGGAGAAATAAGGACTGTATATTCCCTCTTGCCTCAAACAACCAAAAACCTGACAAATTATATGAAGCAAGAGTTTTCAGACATTGAACAGTTGGCAGCACAGGAGACTGACCCTGAGAAAGAAGAAACAAATGAGATGAGCTTTATGATTGTCTCGCTGTTCCCTTGAGAAAGTCTCTAGTCATGGTGCAGAAGGGAAGAAGGAACCCGGCCACAGCACAGTGGCCTCCCTGAGTTTATGAGGCAAGAGTTGGGAGTTCATGGGGGCCAAGATAGCGAGAGTTTGCAGAGCAAACTGCTGAAGGGAAAAGAGCCAGGGAGAGGAAGGAAAAGAGTAGGGGGGGTGGGGAGAGAGAGAGAGAAAGTAGAAAGAGAATGGGGAGAGAGCGGGAGAGTGCACATTCAGAAGTTCTGCAGACACTCCTTCTCGGACACTGCCTGGAACCTGTCCTGGGTTTTCTGCTAGATACTGACCAGTGCATACAGGCGGGAAAACTACCTGAGACCAGGGACACAATCACCTGAGAAGAACACACAGAAAAGTCCCCAAGCCTCACACCGGGCGGGGAATAGTTAGAGCCATCACTAGAGTGCAAAAACACATAAGATATAGGGTAGAGTATGAGAAGGCTACTGCTTCAGTAGTGAGGAACCACTACTTAGAATAAAAAAATAAAGACTAAAATCATTGTATACAAAACAAAGAATAAAAACTACTTTGGCCCTACCTGACAAAACAAGCTTCAAATGGATTGAATTGTTTCCAAGTAGTATAACTAGTACAAAACTCAAGAATATTTTTTTAAATAGGGGCACTTGTGTGGCTCAGTCAAATAAGCGTCCAACTTGGCTCAAGTCATGATTTTGAGGTTGGTGGGTTCAATCCCTGAGTCAGGGACTGTGCTGACAGCTCAGAGCCTGGAGCCTGCTTCAGATTCTGTGTGTGTGTGTGTGTGTGTGTGTGTGTGTGTGTGTCTCTCTGCCTCTCCCCAGCTCGTGCTCTGTCTCTCTCTCAAAAACAAATAAACATTAAAAAAATTTTAAGTAAAACCTAGCACTACAAAACTTCTAGAAGAAACATAAGAGAAAATTTTTGAGACTTTGCATTATCAAAAGCTTGTTAGATAGCACACCAAAATCATGATCCATAAAAGAAAGAACTGATAAATTGGACTCCACCAAAATTAAAAACTTCTGCCCTTTGAAAGACACTTGAAAGTGGATGAAAAAAACATGCCATGGACTGGGAGATAATACTTACATCTGATAAAGGACCTGTATCCAAAAAATAAAAGAATTCTCAAAACTCAATAAAACAGACAACACAATCTTTAAAACGTGCAAAAGATTTGAACAGCCACTTCACAAAAGACTATATACCATGGGGAAAAAACATGAAAATATGTTCAATATTATCAGAAACTAGGGAAATACAAATTAAAACCACAGTGAGATCTTATTACACATCTATTAGAATGACTTAAAAACTCAACACCAAAAAACCACAATAATCCAACTGAAAAATAGGCAGAGGACCTGAGTAGACATTTTCCAAAGAATTCATACAGATGGCAAACAGACACATGAAAGGTACTCAAAATCACTAATCATCAGGGAATTGCAAGTCAAAACCACATGAAATTGCCTGATACCAGTCAGAATAGAGAGAATAAAAAGACAAGAACTAACAAGTGTTGCTGAGGATGTGGAGAAAAAGGAACCCTTGTGCACTGTTGGGAATGTAAATTGGTGCAGCCACTGTGTAAAACATTATGGAGGTTCCTTAAGAAATTAAAAATAGAAATACTATATGATCATGGCACCTGGGTGGCTCAGTAGGTTAAGTGTCCAACTTCAGTTCATGTAATGATCTCATGGGTTTGTGAGTTTGAGCCCTTCATCAGGCTCTGTGCTGACAACTCAGAGCCTGGAGCCTGTTTCAGATTCTGTGCCTTCCTCTCTCTCTGCCCCTTCCCTGCTCATGCTCTGTCTCTCTCTGTCTCAAAAATAAACAAACATTGGAGAAGTGTCTGTTCATGTCTTCTGCCCATTTCTTCACTGGGTTATTTCTTTTGTGGGTGTGAAGTTTGGTGAGTTCCTTGTATATTTTTGATATTAGCCCTTTATCTGATATGTCATTTGCAACCATCTCTTTTCCCATTCTGTTGGTTGCCTATTAGTTTTCTTGGTTGTTTCCTTTGTCTTGCAGAAGCTTTTTATCTTGATGAAGTCCCAAGAGTTCAGTTTTGCCTTCATTTCCCTTGCCTTTGGGGATGTGTTGAGTAGGAAATTGCTGCGGTGGAGGTCTAGGAGGTTTTTTGCTACTTTCTCCTCGAGGGTTTCGATGGTTTCCTGTCTCACATTCAGGTCCTTGAGCCATTTTGAGTTAATTTTTGTGTATGGTGTAAGAAAGTGGTCTAGTTTCATTCTTCTACATGTTGCTGTCCAGTTCTCCCAGCACCACCTGCTAAAGAGGCAGTCTTTTTTTCAT
>NC_043710.1:40241249-40368183 GCF_006229205.1 Suricata suricatta
TGTATATATATATATACAATGGAGTATTACATGGCAATGAGAAAGAATGAAATCTGGCCATTTGTAGGAAAGGGGATGGACCTCAAGGGTGTCATGCTAAGCGAAATAAGCCAGGCAGAGAAGGACAGAAACCATATGTTTGCACTCATAGGTCTAACAGGAAAACAGGAGAAACCTAATGGAGGACAAGGGGGAGGGGAAGAGGGAAAGAGAGTTGGGGAGAGAGAGGGATGCAAAACTTGAGAGACTATTGAATGCTGAAAATGAACTGAGGGTTGAAGGAAAAGGGGGGGGAAGAGGTGGAGGTGATGGAGGAGGGCACTTGTGGGGAAGAGCACTGGGTGTTGTATGGAAATCAATGTGACAATAAAATATTTAAAAAAAATAAACATTCAAAAATTGAAAAAAAAAGAAATACTATATGATCTAGTAATTCCGCTACCAGGTATTCACCCAAAGAAAATGGAAATGCTAATTCAAAAAGATATATACATCCCTATGTTTATAGCAGCCTAATTTTTAATAGCCTAGATATGGGAACAACCCAAGTGTCCATCCATAGATGAATGGATAAAGAAGATTTATGTATACATACATACATGTATCACTATCACAATTATCACTCAACCATAAAAAAGAAGAAGATTTTTCCATCTGTGGCAAAATGGTAGGGCCCTAGAAGGTACTATGCTATGTGAAATAAGTCAGACAGAGAAGCAAATAGTGCATGATTTCACTTAAATGTGGAATCTAAAAAACAAAACAAGTAAGGAAAGAAAGAAAAGAAAAAACGAATGTAGGAAGGAAAAGAAGGAAGGAAGGAAGGAAGGAAGGAAGGAAGGAAGGAAGGAAGGAAGGAAGGAAGGAAGAAAGGAAGGAAGGAAAAGAAAAACAGATTTAAAACAGACTTAAATACAGAGAACAAACTGGTGGTTGCCGGAGGGAAGGTGGGTGGGGGAATGGGTGGATAGATAAAGGAAACTAAGGGGTACAAACTTCCAGTTATAAAACAAATACGTCATGAAAATGAAAAGTACAGCATAAGGACTACAGTCAATAATATTGTAATCACATATGGTAACAAATGGTAGCTACATTTGTACTGATGAGCACTGAGTAATGTATGAAATTGTCAAATCACTATGTTGTGCACCTGAAACTAATATAACATTGTATGTTAGCTATACTTCAATTAAAAAAACATTATGTAAATGATTACACAGCTTTATTTGTTAGCAGCCCAAACGTCTTTCAACTGGCGAATGGATAAACAAATAGCGGCACATCTGGAATACTACAACGATAACAACCAACGAGCCACTGACACACACCATGTGGGTGAATCTCACTCTATACTCTGACTCCCTGCACATGACATTCTGGAAAAGCCAGAAGCACAGGGACAGAAGACTGCAGTTGTCAGGAGGTGGGAGAGGCTGACAACAAAGTGGCACAGGGCAACGACGGGGGTGATCAAACTGTTCTATGTCACGATTGTGGTGGTGGTTACAAGACTGTGGGTGTTTGTTAAAACTTGTAGAACTGCACATGAACAAGGATGGATTTTACTGTAGGCACATTACACCTTGAAATTTCTTTTAATGGAAACATTTAAAAACAAGGGATGAAACCTAGGGAGGTTTCTCCGTTCCTGAGAGCTCCAGAGGGGATGGTGGCCCTAAGTTTGGCATTCAAGGGCAGGTCCTAACAGGAGGGCTCAGGAATGGGTGGGGAGAGTCGGGACCAAAGGATACACATCAGCCCTTCGGACCCACCTGATGGGAGGAGCAAAGCAGGCCCTTGGGAAGGTACCACACAGAGTGGGCTGATGTTCAACACCAGCCTCCTTGGCAAAGCCTTAATGTAAAGCTAATGTAGCTTAAAATCAGGGCTCCTCACTTACATAGTCCCCTTCTCAGAAGGGGCTCTAGAAATATATATAATTATAAAAGCATCGCCATATATTTTTATAAAAACTGCACATGACCATGTATTTTTATAAAAACTGCCGAAGTAGATACTTTAACCACAATCTATTAAGGTCACCGTCTCTTGCCATTCTAACTTCCTCTCGTTTACAGTATTCCTCCCAGTATATGTGCTCCCCTGACATTGGAGTGGCCACAAATATTTTAATTAAATCACTTACAAATATACCAACTTTTCCATTCGCATTCCTGCCCACCCTTGCCCCAATCACAAATAACCTCAAACCCCTCCCTCCCGGATGCTTTACCCCTGGCATGACCGATGCCCTAGGAAGACTGGCTCTCTGAGGCACTCACCTTCCGGTTGAAACGGTCAATGGTGACCTGATGGGTCGAGTGAGTCATGTTCAGCATCACCAGACAGAACGGGGGCCAGTTGAGGTGCCCCTGCAGAGAGAGACCAGCCCTCATCAGCTTGGAGCCCAGTCCTGTTGTCTCCTCCTCCTGGGGAGCCATTGTGAGCACTCTTTCCTGGCTACCTCCTCTCTGCATGCCAGAGGCACTCACTGGGGTTGTGGAGATGGTGCACAGAATCCCATGGAATATTTCTGGTTCTACCTGGCCTCCAGTAAGCCCAGCCAAAAAAACTTAAAAAAGCAAAAACAAGCAAAAAATACCCTGCCGACCTCCACCTGGCTCATGGGGGTATCCTACTAGGCAACTCTCTGCCGCCAGCACTCTTGACCTCAGGCCACATCCCTGGAGTGGCATTCCTGCTCCTCTGCCCTTCAGTGCCACCCACACAGGCCCAGCAGCTGCGAGAAGCTGGGCATGGCGCAGGCCCCAGGAAGGGCCAGGAGGTGGTGCACCCCACTTACCCTCTCCCCACACATCCCTTCCAGGAGGTCCCTGACAGGGGGAACTACTGCAGGGGCTTCCGCATCTGTCCTCACTTCTGGCCTCCCTCAAAACCCAATTCACTGCTCAATCTCCCCTCCAAGCCTAGACAACCCCAAGGCCCCAGAAGGAGAGGAAGTAGGGGACAGTCACCAGGTTGGCACTTTTGCAGTCAAGGACATGGACAGTGACCATTTCGTTGGGGCTCTGGGTGAGGATGTAGATGGCCTCCTTGAATAGGGCTGTGTGGCTCCCATCGAAGGTGACAAAGCTTAGGTCAGGGAAGATTGAGCACCGGCCTGGGAGAGGGGGAGAGATGAGAAGAATAAACGGATGCTTCTGGAGCCAAGGCCACCCAGGAGCATAGGGCAGACACCTTGGCCTTCTCCTGGGTGATTCAGAGGCCCTGGGGGCCGGAGAGTCACTCAGAGCAGGCATCACAGTGGTGAGGTTACAAGAGTAGGGAATCTGCCAGGTCAGGGGTCACGCAGAGACAAGAGGTCTCATAGCAGAATGCATTCAGGTCAGGGTTACCCTAAGGCTGAGGAGCACGCAGGTTAGGGGCCGAGGTCACACTGGGGGAGGTTCAGGTGGGACCCCAGGACTCACAGGCACATTCCCAGACAGGGCAGCAGCGGTCCCCGCCCACCCTCACTGCGAGGCCCAGGACCCCACAGGGAGGAGGTCTGGCGCCCTGGGGACAGTGTTGAGACTGGTTCACACGGATCAGCTGGCCCTCCAGGCAGATGTGGCGGACGCAGTCCTGCTCAGCGATTGGCTGGGGCATAGGGTAGAGGGACAGCGTGAGTGCCCAGCCTAATGCCACAGTCACTCACTCCCCAACCCTCAAGCCTAAGGGCAATAAGATCCTTTCCATTGTAGACTGTAGCAGGGCAGGGGACCCAGAGGTAAGACTATGAGGGAGTGGTGTCCTCACCCTCCACACACCCAACATGCCCATAAGGGGCCTGGGGATGGGCTGAGCATGTGATTGAGGGTGGGGGACTGACTCCCAGAGACCTCTGCATATCTGTGTGGCCCTTGCAGAGAGCTCCAGGTACACAGATGTGCAGACACACTAGCTCAGACTCAGAGAATACCCATGTGTGCACACACACACAATATTGTTTTATCTCTCTTTCTTACCAATGCACATACACTGTCTTGTGACACCAAATATCACACACATGAGAACACACACACTGACAGAGGGCTCACCCTGAGTCTCATACATGTAAACTATGCACACAAAGTCCTATGTAGCTCCATAGACACAAACATACATATGCCAGCCCACCCGTGTCGTCATACTCTGGATGTCACGCTAAGTCACCCAATCAGCCCTAGGGGATCGGTCAGACTCTGCTATGACATCGGGGGCCAAGAGAAGCCTGGAGAATCTGTCAGGCTCCAGAGCTCAGGGCAAGGGTGAGGGCAGTGACTGAAGCCCCATCTTGCAGCCTGGCAGCCAGTGAAGGAGAACCAGGGGCAGGCTGTGAGAAATGTGACAGCATGATGGTGCCTTAGCCAGGGGGCACAGGAGAGAGGGGGCTGACAAGTCACTCACGACACAGGTGGCAGATATGCTGTCCTCAGTGGTGGTTGTCAAGGTCTCTGCCGAACTTGCTGCAATGCTCTGGGCTGGGGCCGAGCGCCCAGACTGCTGGGTGGTGGCCTCTGCTCCCAGCTCTGCTGGGAGCTGAGGGCCAACTGAGGTTCCATGGGCCTCAGCCAGCTGAGGGGGCAGAACCAGTGAGCTCTCTCGGGAGGCGGTCCTGGCCGAGACGCGGCTCAGGGGGTAGGATGTGGGCACCAGCGGCACTGTGCCGGCCCACAGGCTGTGAGCCTCAGGTGCCAAGGTAGCAAGAGTGTGGGCCACAGCAGGTGTAAGTTCTGTGGGCCCCCCCTGGGCAGAGCCATATATCCCCGTGGGCAGAGACACTTGCTTGGACAGGATGGCCATCTTCTCTGAGGTGCTTTTTCGTGGGGCAACAGATACCGTGGAGGCTGCTCCCTCAGCCATGGCCATGACTCCAGAGGCTGGTGCCGTGTCTGCTGCCTGAGGGGCTGTGTAATGGAGCAGATCTACCTGGCCCACAGTGGGTGTGAGAGGCGGTGCTGAGCTGAGTGTCCGAGCAGGTGGAGTTGTCCCCATAGTGGGAGGTGTGGCCTGCTGCTGTGGGAGCTGAGGGGTGCTGACAGAACCCTTGGACCCGGGCATGTCTACTGGGGCAGATGTGCCCACCTTGGCCAAGGGCAGGCTCGTATCAAGAGGCAGGCCTGAGAGGAGCTGAGGTGGCTTAGTTGAGTCCAGAGACACAGAGGGTGTGACCCCCAGCCCGTGAGCAGCTGTGGACTGGCTGGTGGCAGCTGGAGTCCCTGGGGGCAGAGCTGGAAGGCTCGTGGCTGTGGTGGCTTGCTGGACCGGGTGGAGTGGGGCAATGGGGAAGGGGCTTGGAAGTGAGGATTGTGGGGTACCCAGGGGCTGGCCAGGCCCAGGTTGCTTCTCGGTCAGTGGCTCCATCTCTACCTTCTTGGTTGCCAGAGGGCTAACAGGAACCTGTTTTGCTTCTGTTCTCGCCTCGGGTAGGGGGCTGCTGGGACTAGAAACACTCTGGGCCTGTATGGGCTGGGGGATCCCTGTCCTGTTCGTGGCCTCCGTTATTGCAGGTGTCAGCAAAGCCTTGTGGGACCCCAAGGAAGTGAGCAGCCGGGAGGTCACTGCAGGGGAAGCCACAGGCCTGGAGGAGGAGGTTGCAGGCAGCTCTAGGCTTGGGAAGGGCTGGAAGGGGGTGGTCCTAATAGGCAAGGAGCCAGGGCCTGGGACTGTCACAGCTTTGGTCATGAGTGAGAAGCGAGGCACAGGGGGTGACCGGGAGGAGACTGTGATATTGGGGCTCGCTGAAAAGGTCAGAGTTACCCTAGTTGTCTTCATAGCACCTGACCCCATGCTAGTTGACTGCGGCGGAAGGGAGAGGGATGCAGGGGGCGTGGCCAGGTGGCTGGCAGTCACTCCCTCGCTGGCCGGGGCCTCTGTGGGCTGGGCAGGGAGGCTGGATGCAGAGACCCCCAGCGGCTGTTGCAGGACAGGCTGTGTGGGGCCTGGAGACAGCAATGGCCCCTGAGTAGCTGCCAGGGGTGGGTTCAGGGCTGTGGTGAGTGGGGCAGCTGGAGTGAGCGCTGGCTTGTGGGAGGGGGTCCCGGGGGCTTCCTGTGGAAACTGCAGCTCCTTGTCACTGGCAGTGGGCAGCTCTTGACTGGGAGGCAGGGTCTCATTGCCAAGAGACTCTTCGGGAACTACAACCACAGGCTCCACACCTGGAGCAGAGACAGAAGCTCAGAAGTGCCTGCTGCCCCGGGGGTTGGGCGGGTCTTCACTGGGCAGGGATGTGAATCAGGGCTCTGGGACCAGCGCCTTAGGTGGACACAGAAGAAGGCAGCTTCCTACATCCAGTCATGCTGCCTGACTAACCCAGGGGCCTCCGCCGTGTGGGACTGGATGACTCTTAGAAGTCAGCTGTTCTAGACTCTGCCCCATACCTCAAAGCCTGAGCTCCGAGCAACAGACCTCATGTCTGAGTTTGCCTGTACCATGTTCCTACCACCCGACCCCAAGCCAGTCCCTTTCCCACTCCCGGCCTCATTTTTCTCTCTGTGCCATGCAGACAATGGAGTGGATGAGGTCCCTGCCTCCTCCAAAGGTCTCTTCCAGGGGCCCTGATACTGATGTTGCTTCTCCAGGGACCTGAGGGCTCTGGGCATGATTGGTCAAGGCAACCCTAGAGATTTACAGAAAATCTGAGGGAGGGATGAGAAATCTTGGCCACTCACAGTCCTCCAGGTAGACACATCTCTGTGTGACTTCATCCAGGACCTTGGGGGTGGGGCATGCAGGCACACAGCCTTCTACCCTGAGGACAGAGCAGGGAGCCAATTAGTAGTCTGAAATATGAAGGGCATCACCCCTTTTCACTGAGATTGAGCACTGCTTCACCTCTCCTAATGGCACACGGCACATGAGCCTCCAGAGATACTGTGTCCGAGCACATAGGCCCAAACATGCATGTGGCACACTTTTGCACCCACCTGCTCCTCAGACCAAGAGGGAAACATGAACAAGGTCCAGTTATGCACACACTTGTGCACATACTCACACATGCTCCCAGGTGTCTGCATTTAGGCATATTGCCACACCTGCATCACTTGAAAACATTCACACAGATACATATACATCCACGCAGGGTGTCAAAATATCAGTGCATACACCTGCATGCACACACAGCAGCACCAGCATACAGATACACGCATCTCACATACATCTACATGTGCACTGCTGTGCAGAGCCCACACACACACACACCCAGGGCCCAGCCATATACACATCATACACAAATCAGTAGCCACACATACCTGTGTAAGTCAGGCTTGCTTTGGTACACACTTCCCCATACACACAGCACACAACACATGCATTCACAAATATATGGTAGTACACATACACACCTCAGGACACTCTCATGCCCGTGCCTGCAGACTACATGCCCATTTACACATGTGCATGCTCAAACCAGTGATGTACACACCTTGACCCCACGCCCCCTCACCTGGGCACATCGCGGCAGCCGGCTGCCTGTGGGTCCCGGCAGGTCTGGAAGCAGGGGCTGGCACAAGCATCGTAGCGCCACTCACAGACAGGGTAAGCAGCCCCTGAGGGCTGGGCGTCTGGAAGAGCAAAACACCCTGAGTGCTGAGACTGGATGAGACTGTCCACCCGCTCAGGGTCAGGTGACAGAACACAGAGGTAATCCTAGCTCAGCCCATCCCCACCTGTCCCATGGGAGAGACAAATGGACGCATGTAGGAAAAGTAAAGAAAAATACAATACAATACAATACAGTAGCACATAATAAAATAAAAGTCAACCTAAGGGGAAACTGTACTCTTGAGAGTTGGGGGCAGTGCCTGGGAGATGCTTGGGATGGGGCTCTGGGAGCTTGGTGTAGGGGCTAAGAACCCCAGGATGGGGCACTGTAGAGCAGGCAGTTGTAGCTGGGTTTTGAGGGTTAGCCAAAGAGGAGGCTGGGAGCTCTGATCTGCCCTGCTTCTCTGGGACCTTGATGGCCAGGCTTGCTCTGCACCCCTGGGACCCTGGTGGCTAATAATAGTAGTAATAACAAAGACAACAGCCAACTCTTGAACAGCACTAAGAACGACATTCAACATCTCACTAGTATTTACTTTTTAATCCTCAGAATAATCCTATGATGTATCACTATCTTTATACCCATTTTATGGATGAGGAAATTGAGGCATGGAAGATGCTGGGAAAATTAAACTCTCCCAGAAGAGATTTCCTCAGAAAAGGTCCTGTGGCCAGTGCCTTGACAGGTGAGGAATCCTCAAAGGAAGTTTGTGGGCAATGGGGGACTTGGAAGCCGACAAGACCCTGGGCCATCTTTGCAGAAGATGACTTGAGCAGGGAGATGTGGGTGGACTCTGCAACAGGCCAGAGGGAGGGGCCCCTTTCTGACTTCCTATCCACACACTGCTGATGATTATCAAGAAATCTGCTTTTCTAAGATCCTTGAGACCAGAGCTGAGAACTTACATTTTGGGAGCACCTACTATAAGCCAGGCCCAGAGCAAAACCCACAAGATACAAGCAATCCTCACAACAATTTTGTGAGGCCAAAAATTCCCTCAGAGTTGGATGGTGGGGAGCTCTCCTCCAGGTGCCAAGGATTAGGGTCAGGATTTGAACCCAAGGCTGTCTGGCTTCAAAGCTTGGATTCATTCCACTCTGTTTTCCAGAAAGGAACACAAGTTCTGCCATTATAGCCAGTGATGAATCTGTCCTGGGTGGGGTTCATCGGTGGACTCTCTAGATGACCACTGAATATAAGAGTGAGCTGGCCCAGGCCTGGTTTGTAGGGGAGGTGATAAATGAGGAGGCCGGTTGGAGACACATTTATGCATGTATGTAAATGGATCCATTTATGTGGCATGAGGTGCCCTCACAGGCACAAACATGCATGTCCACATGCAGGACAAAGAGGCCTGCCTGGAATGGTAGGGAAATTGTAATCACTTCCTTCAAGGGGGATGGCAAAGCCCTGGAGCTCATTGGCCTCCGCTGGAAAGCGTGTGGAGCTTCCCATTACTGCCCAGGGTCTTGGGCCTGCCACGGGGGAGAGGGAGATGCTGGATCCTCAGCTTGGCACCCCAGGGGGCGTTCTTTGAACTCGGAGGGCAAGCATGTGTCCCCCTCAGCAAGAAACTGAGCCAGTGGGCTATGCAAACTGTGGCCAGGAGCACTTCTTGCCTCACTTCCACAAAGGCTGCCCTATTTTTAGACTATGTAATTGGCCTGTGGGGGTAGACAGGACCCAGGAAGCTGGCTGGGCTTCAAGCCCCATTGCCCACGGCTCCTAGGCTGCCAACATGGAGGTCAGGCCACCTCCCACCTCAGGGGTAGCACCCAAGGGTGGTCTCCCTGAGCCAGGAGAGTGGGAATTCTGCCTCTCAAGGGCAACTGGAAGGGTGTGGTGGGAGAGGGTGGGAAGGGCAGTCTGATGAGGGACTGGGAGTGACGGCAGGGTGGACACCTACCCAGAAGGCGGAAGAACGTGCCCCGGCGGAACACCTCCGTGTGCTCGTACAGCCGCAGGACCAGCGTGGGCCCGGACACATAAAGGAAGGACCCAGGCTCTGCCAGTGACTCTAGGGCCACTAGGCCTGCCTGCCACGTCCCCCGGTGCAGGGAGAAGGAGGCATGGTGGTGGAAGGCAGCGCTGCTCTGCCACTTGGCCAGCTCCACAGACCCATTGGCCGTGACGTGGAGGAAGAAGTTGGGTCTGTCTGCTGCCTCCAGGGATACCACGTCTGGGTCTGCAAAGAGCCAGGTGGGGAAGGTGAGCGCAGAGAGGGGTCCAGGTGGGGCGCAGAACATCAGTGACTCAGGATAGCAACCCGCCCCGTGGATTAGCGGGGCCCTGCTCCTCCAGGCCTGCCCCCTACTTCTGCCTGCCGGCCGTCCCTCTGTGCACAACACCTCCTGCTGAGGGAAGTGGAAGGTCAGAGAAGCCGCCAGCTGCCAAACCTCGGGGAAGTGTCTTCCTCCCACCTTCCTTTCCTCTATTCTCCCTCGCTCCCTCCTTTCCTCCTTTCTTCCCGCTGCAAACATTTTGAGGGCACTCTGTGTGCCAGGAGGAATTCTAGATGCTAGGGATGCAGCAAGGAACAGACTGACAGAAACGGCTGCCCTGGAGGAGTCACATTCTATCAACTCTACTGGACAGGCTGGGGGTTGGGGATGTGCCAGGTGTCAGCGACCCCATCCTGGTCCTGCTTCTCACAGAATCCTAGAGGGTCAGAGCTGGCAGACTGAGGGGTATGTTGAGCCCAAGCTACAGATGGGAAAACAGTGAACCCGAGAGGAGAAGGGGCTTGCTCTGAGCCCCACAATTGGTCTCTGCTGTCATCTCTCCCATATCCACAAAGGCCCATTTCTAGAAAGCAGGGCTTGTTGCTGGGTGGATAACCCCTTGCCCAGGGCCCTGCAGGTTTTGTTAGCCCCCAAATCAGGTGCCCAGAAGTCCCAGCCCGCCACAGCCAGCTGCATTGTGGGCTAGTGACTTGACGTCCTAGGCTCTTGTGAGTGGTAAGCAATATGGTATATGTGAAAGGTCTAGCATGGGGCTTGGTGGGTCTTCCCTCCCTGCCCATGTAGCCCTTGTTACACCTCCCTGAGCAGCTGCGAGAAGAGAGGAGGCACATGGATGAGGGATTCACCATTAACAGTAATAACAACTGCTGTTGAACAATGACTATGTGCCAGACACGACGTTAAGCAAGCCCTCTACCTGCTGGTTTATGAAATCCCAAGAAAGCCCTGGGAGGTGGCAAATTCATTCATTCGGCAGCTCAGATTTTCTGAGGGCCCATCATGTACCAGGCCCTGTTCTAGGCACAACAGGAGGAGGAAGGGCAAGATGGCGGAGAAGTAGGGAGCTCAGTACTTTTCGCCCGCCTGCATCTCTCAAACAAAGAAGGGCTGAAGCCATTGGACACTGAACTGCAAGAGTCTGGGAGGAATAGGCACAACAGGAAACAAAAACAAAACTCCATATGGCAAGTGGGAGGAGGATAGACATAATAATAACTAGACATAATAAAGACATAATAAACAAGTAAAATCTATAACAGGTTAGAAGGGGATGATATTGTTATTCCCATTTTACAGATGAGGAAAGCGAGGCCCAGAGTCACACTGATGGTGGACGAGGGAGGCAGGATTAGGAGCCCAGGCAGGCTAAGGCCAGAGCCCAAGATCTGAACCTCTGCACAGTCGGCTCTGGGGATGGGATCCAGGAGCAGACACAGGGCAGCACAGAGAGGGAGGGCGCTGCGTTCCTCAGGCCAGGCACCTTCCCTCTCGGGGACGCCTTCCTTCTTTGTGAAGGCTGCTCTCAGCCTAGATCAAAGTTCTCAGCCATGTAAGTTCTCCTGACAGAGGAGAGGCTGCAACCCAGACCCTGAGGTAAAAAGTCTTGTGTTTTAGCTTCAACATTCACGTGACTTTTGCCTTCCGTTCTCTAAATTCTATTTCTTTTTAAATCTCTGTGCAGCATGGCACAGCAGTCCAGATGAAGGACTGGCTGCTGTCACTAACAAGTGACACAGCTTGGCGTGGATTACCTAACCTCTCTGGACCGCAGTTCTCACATCTGTAACTTGGGAACACAACAGCACCTACCTCCTGAAACTGCCGTGAGGTCTAAATGAGTTAGTATATATGAAGCACCAAGAACAGGGCCCAGCACATGGTAAGTGCTATAGAAGGGTAAGCTACTATTATTAATAAACAAGTAACCTCCTCTCTAAATCTTTAAGTAAAATTGACCCTCCCCAGTGATATGCCAGGCTATGATTTGTGTCCCTTTAGTATGTTGTACAAGCCATCAGAACTCCCAAGAGTGACAGGCTCAGGCCTGAATGATTGCTGAGTCTTTCCCTCTGTGACATTTTCTGCTCTCCATTTCTTCCCATCATAATCTTTCCCAACATTCAAGGCCCAGTTCAAGGGACACCTCCATGCAGCCACCCCTGATCTCACTTAGAAGGCACATTCTCTTCTGCTGTCCAGTACCCTGGGTACAGTATAAGGAAAGGAGCACGGGATGGCGTAGGGGTGGGGACCTGTGTCCTCACTGAGCCCTGCTCCCACCTGCCTATGAGACCTAGGCATGACTGAGGTAGAGGCTGGGCTTCACAGCTTCTTCACTCTGGGGATCCTGTCCACAGTGATGTTCTCCAAGGCCAAGCTACCCTGGGGTTCTGCTTAACCTGCCCATAAAACCACTGGAAAATCAGCACCCCCTCTGGACTATTTCTTATTGAACTAACATGTTGAATGGAGAACAGAAATTTCCCACTAAGCAGATGACCTACTGCATCTAGAAGATTGTAAGACACCCTTCTTTAAATAGGGCCACACACAGACCTGGGGATTAGGAATGTTTAGGGGGGAAGTGCTCTCTTTTGGGTAGTGGGCGTGGTCCTGTCCCCAGATTCCTCTTGGCACCTCCTACTGTCCCCCTGGCTCACACCACCGTTGACATCACCCACGGCTGGGGATGCTAGCTGTGCCTGGGGCTCCTGAAAGCCCTTCCATGGCTCCCCACTGCCCTCAGGATAAAAGCCCAGCTCCTGAGCTCGGCTTACAAGGCCCTCTCTGGTTTCTTCCCATCCCTCAAGGGAACACCATTTATTTTAAGAAGCCTCTCCTGACTTCCCAAGACTGAGTTAGGGGTTCCTCCCAAGTGTTCCCACAGACATTAACTGCCTTCGATTATGTCAAGTCTGTCTCCTGGATGGGACTGTGGACTTCCGGTGGGCAGGGATGTGTTTCTTCCATCCCTGATGCCCCAGCACCCAGCTCTGTGTCTGGCCTGGGAATAGGGTCCAGTGAAAGGGAAGGAGGGGATGAGGAAGAGAGGCAGAGGTGAGGGTGTGGGGAGAGGTCCTCATAACCAGATAAACTGCTGCTCCTGAGAATCTGAAAACTTAAATCCTTAGACTGGGATAAGCTCTCTGAGAAATATCTTGGCTCACAGTTCCAGTTGATGCCAGAGTGGGCCTCATGGACCATCCCTGGGGTGAGGGAGATACTAACTAGATGGGGCCGGCAGCATGCAGGGGGAGAAATGCTGATCACAGTGATCATGCACATTGGGACACACACAAATGGCCACAGAAAAGACTTCTTAGCACTGGTTAAACTGAGGCCTTGGCTGGTCCAGGGCCCAGCAAAATTACCATCCAGAGATCTCTCTGCACTGGGCAAGGCTCCTGCTCCTCCAGCATTACTGAACTCCTAAGGGAGGACAATGCCTGCTAAAGCTAAGCTTGTCTGGTCTGCAGACCTTCTGAGACCTGGGAGGCTAAAGCTGGTTCCAGGGGTGTCCCCATCTGTGTAACCTGCCAGCCCAGAATTCAGGACCATAACCTGAGCAAATCAAGAGCCTGCTCCTCCATTCTCAGAAGAAAGCCCTGCTGGAGTCAGCACATCAGCCAGATCCCCTCAGGCACTTAAAGTCTATCCAGTCTCAAGGATAGAGGGTGGGGAGGAGGAAGAAGAGAAGAAGGAGAAGCAGGAAGAGATGGGGGCAAGGACGGAAGAAGAGGAGGAGAATGAGGACTGGGGAAAGAGGAATGAGGGCAGGAAAGAGGGGACAAGCAGAGGGAAAGGAAGTAGCAGTAGTTGCCAGCAGGGTTTTCTAGAACACAGCAATGGTGTAAAGCAAGTTACACAGTCCATCTGGACCTTGGCCTCCCTGTTTTTTCCAGGGAGAAGAGGGAAGGTACCTCTTTGAAGAGACTAACAGGCTGACCTGAAAGGCTGTCTCAACTGAGAAAGGGGCACCTGTCCAAGCCCCACTTTTCTCCAGCTACAGCAGACTGCTTAGGGCCTCAACATCCTCCCCTTCTCTGGCAACTGCCTCCCTCCACCAAGGGCCGGGTGGGGCTGGAGATAGGCCTTACCGTGAGCCTTGGCCTTGTATAGTGCAGTCGTCAGCAAGAAGTTCACAATGTCCCCTGGAGCCACATCTTCTGCATTCACTAGGACTATGGCACTGCCTGCAGCCTTGGTGGCCACCAGGACACTGCCACCTGCCATGCTGGCCAGTTGGTAGGGACCCTTACCTAGAGCTGGAGAGAAGGGGTCCGGTCGTGAGTGGATGCGTAACCCCCCATCCTTCCAGAGGTGGGGAAAAGAGAAGGTGCAAGAGACCTACTCTTGGAGGCTTCCCTCACCCCAGGTCCCAGGAAGCTCGAATCCATGAGAAGGAAGGGACGTAAACTCCAGGTTGTCAGTCCCTGATGGAAAATGACCCCCTGCATGGTACCTGAACAATTTCACAAGAACCCTGAGGACAAGAGACCATTGCAGGAGACCTCTGCCCACCCACTACCACCAAACGTCTCTCCATGAGCCTATCATACAGCCACTGTTCTATCTAGGGTCATCTCTGGGACTTAACATCAGACCTGGTCTCTGCCCACCCAAGGTCTAAGGGAAGGCCAGAAAATCTTGGCCTCAACATTAGTGTTTACCTACTTATCTTGAAGTGTCATTTTTGTGTCTCTTGGGTTCCTACAGTTGTTGGTATAGGTTGGAAAGGGCCCTGGGGTCTCCTAGACAATGGCAATAATCTTATAACTGACCTCCCTGCCTCTGGTGTGTCCCTCAGCTTCCGGTGCTTCCTTCCCACAGATGTCTGAGTCACCCTTCTAGTCACACGCCCTGCTGGGACTCATCAAGGGCTCCCCATTGCCATCAGGGTAGAATCCAAGAGCCCAGACTGAGTTCAGGGACCCCCGCCTACCTCATCACACCGTTGCCCGACCACACTGAACTTCTCCGGCTCTTCCTTGAAAGAGCCGTGCAGTGTTCTACCTCATGCCTCTCCTCATGCTGTCCCGCCCACTCAGAATAGTCCTCCCTGTTTTGTGCCTGGCAAACGCCTACTCAACCTTTGGGGCCCAGCTCAAATGTCACCTCCTTGGCGAAGCTCTCCCTGCACCCTCTCCCGCCACACACAAACGTCATCCCTCCTCCTCTGCCCTCCCCCAGCCCTCGGAGTGTGGCACATACTGATCACAGCTCTTATGATGAAGATCATGATGGAGGGTCCCTGTCTCCTGGACCCAGATGGGAAATAGTCAGCACTGCGCTACTAAATGCATGACAATAAGCTCTCAAGCAAACAAACAAAACCCCAATTTGCAGCGTTAGCTGATTTCCATGGTATGAATGCTCACACTCACGGTCAGTTTCAAACTACAGACTGAATGTAGAGTTAGGAGCACGCAGTGGTTTCAGAGAGCCAGCGTGGGCCAGCACACCACGGTGCCAGGCCTCGTTGACCGCTGATTCCCCAGCACCCAGCAAGGGCCTGGACCAGAGAAAATGTTGGTAGAAGAGCAGAGCAAGGAATGGATGGGTGGGTGGGTGAGTGGGTGGAGGATGCTAGAAACAGCTTGTCCTTTGCCAGTTATTGCCACCCAAAATGCCACCGAAGGGAGAAAACTCTGCTCCGGGCTGTCTTGCTGAAATGTCTTTGGCTGATGTCAGACAGACCTTGCCTGTCCCAGGGACTGCAATTCTCCTATTTCAGATTCCTTCCTATAAGAAAAGCTTCCTCAGAGCCAGGAGGAAGCCCCTGGAGCTCAGGAGTCCTTGGGGGCTAACTGTAGTCACTGCATTATCATACTTGACCCTGGCCCAGCTCTCCTCTCTCAGACCCCCTGACTGGTATCCTGGTCTCTAGTCAGTCCCCCTCCATTTCACTTGCTATACTCTGCCAGTGGGACATTTCCCAGACCAAAATCTGGTAATGCAGGAAACTGAAGACAAAGCCTTGGGCCTATATTCACATAGGCCCACTCCTGGCATGGTACCCAGGAAGAATGGAGCAAGGCCCAGAGTCAAAGGGGAATGATACCAAGGACCTGACGAGCATCTAACTCTGCCAAGATCTGACTTCCCACCCCATTGCCCATGACCCTTGTGATTAAACTGAGTAATGAGCTCTAACGCTGGACATTAACCTTCCTTGGGTCTTTAGTCATGACCTGTGTTTTCACCCTAGCTAATGCAGAAGTTGGAGCATTATCTTGGTCCCCGGTGACCTTGGCTACATTTGAAGATGAATCTGACAGTCTGAGCCAAGCTACAGGTTCTGCCTTGGCCATCCTCAGAAAGAACAGTTGGCATTTGCCTTTGCCACTCAAAACTTCAGGAGACCCAAGACAATAATCCATGGGCCTAATGAACTAGACTGTGAAAGCCACAGGGTAGCACATTGTGCAAACGGGGTTTTAACTTCCTGGTGAGGCTGCCCTGGGTCAGAACAACTCCTGGGAAGCTGGCCTGGCCCGGACTCTAGACAAGGGCTACCGGAGCTTCTAGGGACAGAATTCTGGGTGATGCCTGGTCGCTGCACTGACTGGGTTCTCTCTGCATGGTGGGGCTCCCTCTGCCCCATGTCACAGCTCTTCTGGGGGCGAGCGGGGCCTCGGGGTGGCTGATGCTGTGAGGGCATCAAGGCAGGGCAGGCAGGGCCTCATCCCCTCAGACTCTACTTGGGGAAGACGGGCTTACCTTTGTTAAAGAAGTCACAGTCATATGCTGAAAGAGAGAGAAAAAGACGTTTTGAGAACCCTGGAACAGAGGGACAGAGCCACGCATGGCCCCCAGCAATCCTCGCTGTCCCAGATTTGGCTTGCCTCCCAAACTCCAAGATTTAGGGATGGTCACTGGATTCATATATCTTAAGGTATAGGAAATACCATGGCTCCTCTCTGTACCCCCAGCACAAAGCTCAAAGCCTGGTCTAGAGTAGGCACTCAGGATGCATCGAACAAATGAATGAATGGATGGATGAGTGAGTGAATGAATGTTGGACAGAATGGTGTGTTTTGTGTGGCCCCAAAGGGCAAGGTTAGAATCGAGAAGTGGAAACTCCAATCAGAAATGTTATAGTAGGTTCTGGAGGAATACAAGCACAAGATAGAAATTGGTATTTCAAGAACCTTGGTTGGAAGGGAACCAGGGGCCTCCAGGATCCAAGGCTTTTTCAGGCTCCTGGGTGTAGTTTCCCTGAGGTTTCAACAAGCTCCTCCAAGTGTGTGCTCAGCGCACCCTCTAGTGGCCCAGCCCAGCACCACAGCCTATTGCCCTGGCACCTCAGCCATGGATTCTTTAGTCCAGTGGGGTAAACTAGAGACCCTGCAGGGGCACCTAAAGCCAGAAGCAAGGCCATGAGTAGCCAGTTGACTTGGTATAAAGGCTGAGGAGGATTCTCCCTCACTTGTAGGCATGGTCTGAAGAAAGCCACCAACTCCACCCCATACCCACTGCATTTGGCATTGACCTCTAGAAAGAGCACTAGCAGTCAGATTGACCCACCATGTGCTATGGGAAAGTACTCATTTTTCTTCACTTATTGACTCAGAAGATTGAATTAGAGAATTAGATCTCAGAGTCTCTGGCTTCAAGTGTGTATCAGGTCAGGGGGAGATAGTCCGGAAAAAGTCAGACCTGAGTTCAAATTCCATCTCTCTGACTCTTCAACTGTGCATACTGGGGCAAGTTACTCAACCTTTCTGAAACTTAGTGCCCTACTCTATAAGATGGGACCACCACTAGTATCTGTTCTGCAGACTTCTGAGGTCTGGACTTGGGTAAAGCAAATGCTTATTACCTTGGGTGCAAAATTTAAGAGGGCGTCAAAAATCTCAGTAATTACGATAGTTAATATTTTAACACACCATTTAAAAATTTTTTAAGTTAATGCAAAAATATCCATGATAAACAAAATATCAAAAAATTTAAATAAGGACAGGATCAATGACAGTGTCTTGCCGAGCCACACTGGATCCTGAGGCAGAAGGGAAAATCAATAATATTGACCCTGTCATTACTTAAAACTTTGATATTTTGTTCACCAAAGCCAAAGATAGTTTTGCATTAAGTTTGAGTTTTTAAAACAATTACCTTAACATGTGATTTATCTCCATTACTGAGTTTTCGGTGCCCCTTAAATCTTGTGTCCCAGGTGAGGTGTCCCTTAGTTCACTCTAGCCCTAAATACTAAATGTATTGACACGCAGAAGGCGCGGGGCCTGGCAGGCTGCAGATCCTTGAGAATATGTGTTCCCTTCTCCTTCACGAAGGATTTTTATCTGAGAAGTAGAGGAGGACCACTGAGTGTCCGCAGAGCATCTACAGTGGGAGGGTCTCAGAGGAAGACGGGCAGAGAAAAGAAAGGTCAAAGGCAGATTTTATTCCATCTCTTTTCTAGGGTTATCCTGCCTGGATCTCTTAGGGCTCAGGACATGCCAGGCCAATGTCCCGATAAAAAATGACAATAATAGTATAGAGTGACCTCAGTAATAGGATAGAGCGCTATGCCAAGGGCTTTCCATGTGTCATCTCACTGAAAGCTCACAGCGCCCTGTAAGGCAGGTATGGTTCTCTCAACCCTTGATTACAAGCCAGAGTGTGAAGAACATGCTCCAGGCCTCCCCACTTGGCGACCATTAACCCGGAGACTCTGGCCCCAGGGCTGGTGTAATAATCACTGCACCCCAAAGTGAGGCGTAACTGCACCTGGAAGATCACAGGTGTGCAGGAACAAATAATAAATAATAAGTTAATGAACCATTTAACTTTCTACATATTTTATTTAATTTTTAAAATATTTACTTTTATATCTGTTTTATGATATACATTTACACTACTAACAGTACATATACGTACATGTATCCATGTCTATGTGTGGATTCGTGCTGGAAAGATTCTTATGGGATAGGAGCGGACAACCCAGGGCATTGGCAGACCACCATTGCTCTACATAAACTGACGTCTTGTGCCGCCTCTGATGGGGCCTGTGTGTCTTAGCTGACAAAGGGCTTTTACATTCCCTATCCCATTTGATCCTCATAATAAAGCTGGTGGGGCAGGTCTATTCCTACTTTGCAGATGAGAAAACTGAGCCCCAGAGAGGTTGGGTGACTTGTTAAGGCCATTTGCAAATGGTGAAGGCCACATAGCTTGCAAATGGCAGCTGTGGGTCTGAAACCCAGGGTCCTAACTCCTCTGGTAAAGAGGGTACGGGCACAGGTCTGCAGCCAGACCATCTGAAGATGAGCCCTGGATCCACCACTAACCTATGTGACCTTGAGCGTGTTACTTAACCTCTCTCTCTGTCTAACCTTTAACAACTGTAAAACAGGAATAAAAGGTCCTACTTCATAGGGTTTTGTAAGAACTCAGTGAAAGATACAGGCAAACCCGTATCCAGTTGGTGCCTGGAATGTACCAAGTATTCAATAAACGCTAGCCAGAGTGACGACACCCCACAAGCCTGCCCACAGAGGGGTCCCTACTCCCCACCTTGGCTGATTGGTCTGGATACTCACGGCAGAGGTGTGGGGTCCGCCAGTCCACAGCCACCCCATGCTGGCAGCACTGGTGGGCATAGGCAGACACGCTGGCACAGAAGCACTCACAGTCACCACCCTGGTTGCACCCACATGTGTCTGTCAGGCAGTTCGAGTAAAACCAAGTGACATCCACCTGGGATGGAGGGCAGAAGTCAGAGGTCAGAGGACAGCCCCCGAGTGTTAGCTCTTCAGTTTCTCAGCGGATGCCGCTTAGCCTCAGGGAGTGGCCTAAACATGAAGGGGCCAGAGGGCAGGGCGAGCTGCCCCGGTGGGGTGAGGGCAGACAACTCCGAAGGAAACAACTCCATGGCCCAGACAGTCCCCACTTTTGAGAACTGAGCTCTCACCTTCCCCAGGCCTGTGCTAGTGGATCCAAGGGCTAAGGATATGGCTGAGAAACAGATGTGGGGTGTGAACTCCCAGCCAGGGCCAGAGACAGCCAAGGCCAGTCCGCCAGCAGCCTTCAAGGCCTGGAGGGGACCATGTGAAGCTAAGCGCCAGCTCCCCTCTGTCTCCTCTGAGGACAGAACAGGCAGCAGGCCAATGCTACAGCATGAGGGGGTTTTGTTCACTGTTCAGAAGAACTTCCTCATCAGGAGGAAGAGCCAGATTGGGACAGGTGTGAAAAGGGCATGGAAGGGGTGCCTGGGGTCTCAATTGGTCGAGCATCCTACTGTTCAGTTTGTGGGATCGAGCCCTGTGTGGGTTTCTGTACTGATAGTGCAGAGCCTGCTTGGGATTCTCTCTCTCCTCTCTCTGCCCCTCCCAAACTTGTGTATACATGCATGCGCATGCCCCCTCCCCAAGATAAACAATTAAAAAAAGATTCTTTCTCTCTCTTTCTCTCTCTCCATCTGCCCCCCCCCCCCCACTCTCTCTCTCAAAATAAAAGAGCAGCATGGAAGCTGTTTGTCTGGCTGTCCTGGGTCATCTGGGAAAACAGAACAACCTGGAGGTGGGGATTGACAGAGGTGGATCTCCTTTCTAGACCTGAGGTGACTCTTCTGAGCCATGGGTTGTGGGGTACAAGGCTCTGAGAGCAGAAGGGATCCTGCAAGGTGGAGAGGGGGATCAGAAGCACTGAGGCTGGGCTCCACTCACCACAGGATGGCAGGTTTCAAACACCTCACTGAGCAGGATGCTGCACTCCTTTCTGGCAAATGGTTCCCGGAGAGGATTCAGGACACATGTGTCCCAGGGGTCAAGGGTGTCTGGGCACTGAGAAGCAAAGGAAGGCCTGTTGATCTCCCTGCCCCCACAATGCCTATAGCACGATGTGGTGGACAGACTCTTAGACTGACTCCCATGGCCCCCAACTCCTGAGAGTCAAGCCCTTGTATAATTCCCTCTCCTTGAGTGGGAAGGACTTATGAAGGCTTCAAGTTGACCAAAAAAGGCTACGGTGATGGGAGGGACCCAGTCACGTGTATGTGATTGCATTTTTATGTTACATAAGGCGATAGAGCCCATCTCTCTGGAGTGTCTCCTTTGCTGGCTGTGAGGAAGCAAGCAGCCATGCTGGGGAATCTCACATGGCAGGAATGATGAGTGGTCTCTAGGAGCTGAAAGTCCTCTCTAGCCAACAGCCAGCAAAAACACTGAAGCTCTCCATTCTATGGTTGCAAGGAACTAAATGCTTCTGACAATCCCCCAGGTGGGGAAGGAGTTACCTCCCTAGCCAAACCTCCAGATAAGCCCGGGCTGACACCCTGGTAGCGGACTGTGATACTCTAAGCAAAAAACTAAGTCAAGCCCTGCCCTGACTCTTGCCCCACAGAAACGGAGATAATATATGTGTGTGGTTAAATGCTGCCAAGTCTGTAGTAATGTTGTTACACAGCTATAGATAACTAATAACTACTACAGACTTCCCCAATATCTGCCGGGCCTCCTCCATCAGGCCAACATTCTCACCAACCCCCCACCCCCACCCAGGATATGTCAAGGGGATAATCAAGAGAGGAGCAGCAGTAGGGGGACCAGAGGAGGGGAGCAATAAAAGTTAGTCACCCTCTCTGCTTCTCTAAAATGGGAATGGGCTAGAGCACACTCTTCTGAGGCTGTAAGAACAGCCTTGTCTCCCCTCAGGATTATACTGAGCTCCAGGCCAGGACTATGCCCTGACCTCAGGCTACATAAGCTCATCTTCTGCTACCCTCCAACAGAGAATTAGGGACCTTAGATGACCCAATCCAGGAAAAGTATAACACTCATATCACCACTGTCTGTTGCTGCACTCATGGCAGACATAATTAATCAACCGCAGTTCTCCTTCTAGATGAGCCTGACACAAGTCTTGGGTATTTCTCAACATAGTTTCTCAGACAACCTCTTCTGAGTGATCAAAGTTGTCATGAGAAGTCAAATCTAGTCACCATCCCTCTCCTGGCACAGCTCTTTCACAGAGGACTACAGAGAAGATGGAACTTAGTCAAGGTCACCCAGCAAGTCACTGGATGACCCAAGACAAGAACTGAGGTCTCCTGCTCTCAGTTCAGTGCCGTTTAGCCACATAGTTACAACTCAGCATCTCTCAACCTGCAAGGCCATATTCCTCATTTCTACCTCTGCTAAAGTTGTCCTCCCTCTCAGAGGCTTTTTTTCTGATACATGCATCTTTCTAAATATGGCCTATCCTTCAAGTACCATCCTACTGCCACCTCCTTCAGGAAGCCTTCTCTGATTGTCTCAGTCCACTTGGGTCTCTCTTGGATTCTCCTCTTGGCCAGACCTAGTGCCAGGCACTAGGACACAGATGATGGGTAAGATGGTCATGTTTCAACAAGTCTTATCTCCCCTGGCAGATGCTCATGTCTTCTAGGACAAAGACTTTTTCTCCTTTGCAGCCCCTACCCTCCTGCCAGGGCTTGATCTGGGGCACAGGTGCAGCCCGATTTGGGAGATGGGTGGTACGTGTCCTCAGGCCACAGGACAGAGTCTAAGGCTGGGGATGCTGGGTCAGAGGCTGGCGGAGCAGTTGCAGGAGCAGCCTCACAGTGGAGCAGTCTCTGACCAAGGTCCCTTCAGTGCTGGCCAGGACCCATGTGAGGGAGGGAGGGAGCCAGCCTAGGGAGGCTTTACCTCTACTGCAGCCCAACTGCTTCCAAACTCCTGGGGGTTAGTTAACTCTAAATTCTCTGGAGTCCTCATCTCATTGATGGTTTTTAAGTCAAAGTTCCCACAGAGTCCGGCCAGCTGGCCCTGAAAGAAGAGAAGACATGGCGATCACCTGCAGGAACTCCAGGGATGAATCACTGGCAGAGGAGTCACCCTGGGCCCAGGAATCTGTCATGGACCTAGAAGCAACTTCTGGGGTCACAATGTAAAAAGGTATAGGAGAAGAGTCAGAGGAGAAGGGCACAGAGTGGGGTGGGGGCAGACAGGACAAGAGGCATGCTGCTCCTGGCTTCTTGGTAAGTGTATAGTTCATGCAAGGATGTCCAGGGGCCTGGATCAGCCCCAGACAGGAGCAGAGGGTCCTGTGAGGGTCACTGCTCATGCAACTACCTGCCACTGTGGCCCAGCCTGTACGTGCACCGTAGTTCTCTGGTCCCATAAGAGGGTGATGTGCTCCCTTGGGAAATGCACCAGCGTGAAAAACCCTGCTTGCCAGGTGTGGACCTCCTGCTTCTCATCCAGGAAGCTCTCAGGACTCTAGGGGGACAGAGACAGTCATTCCTGTGGCCCGAGTATCCTCCAATACCTGGGTCCGTGGGGCCCGGCTCTAAGTCACTGCCCAGCCCCGGGAAGCCATGCCTCCCTCATGCCCTGACATTGACCTCTGTGTTCTTGACTCTGACCAAGGAATTCAATCTGGGCTGCTGACTCAACAGCTCCAAGAGAAACTGCTGTGGTAAGGAAACCAGTCCCCAGCCCTCTTCTGCCCCCGGCCCCTGTTAACATACAAACTGTCTGTACAACCTTAACCTGCACCGGGCCTTACAGGATTTCCTGAGTCATCATCAAAGATAATGAGTGAGTTCCCAACGTTGATAGAAATAAATTTCCTGCAGATGATGCCAGAGCTGTAGCAGTCTACATTTTCTACAATCACAGAGAAACTGAAATCCGATGTGCTCTGGGGAGAAAATAAATCAGTTCATCAAGCCAGGGAAGGAAAAGATCCATGGACAGGCACAGAGGTAGTGGGACATGGACTCTGAGCTGGTTTTCAATCCACTTCTACTTCTTATTTACTCTGTGACTCTGGGAAACTTACTTCAGTTCTCCAAAGTTCAATTTCATGTAGTCACTTTCCAAAAAGTATCTGATGGATGAATGAATGAATATATAAGAAGGATGATTGATGCTGACAGGGATGTAAGGACAGGGGTACTGTCTTATATCCATTGACGATGGTAGTGTAAACCTTTTTGGAGGGGAATTTTTTGGAGGGCAATGTAAGCACTGCCTACAACTTTTTATAGCACTTCCACTTACAAGAGTCTAGAGACACATCCATGAAAGTATTCATCGAGCATTTAAATATCAGCAAATGCCCATCAGTGGGGGGATAATAAAATAAACTAGAGAATACCTTCTCTATAGAATTATACAGAAAGAAGAAAGAAGTATATACTGACTGCACGAGATCATGACTAATGTATGTTTCATTAAGTGAATAAAGCAAATTGCAGAATTCTATCCACATAAACTAAACAAAGTGCATTTGTGCATGTGTTTATGTGTGTATGTCTGCCTCGTGGAAAGTGATCTTGCAAGATTCACATCTAACTGTTAAAAGCAGGGAACAGGAACAGAAGAGCTGTGAAGGGAAATATTTATTTTTAACATATGCTTCTATATTGTTTTAAATGTCCATGAAAAAAATTTTTTAAATGTCCATGAAGAGCACACATTATCTTTGAAATTTAAAAATTAAAATGAGTAAATAATCTGTTTCATAGAGTTACAGAAAGACCCCAGGACAATGCCTGCCCCATAGATAAGACTCATTCCATAAAAGCTTTGTCATTATTATTATTACTCTTACTATTATATAATGTGACAGGCCCTTGGCAAATCCAAGGTCCCCTGGGTGTGTCTCTGGCACTCTCCCACCTGCCCTCTTCTCCTTCTGGAAGGTACCCTGCCTCTACTATGCCCTGCCGCCCCAACCCCACTATCCCTTTTCCTTCACATAAGCTGACGGCTTTAGCACGTGACTCCTTAAGCACACCGAATCGCCCATCAGATTTCTTGATTCAAACCCGACACCAGCTCTGCTACTGCCTAGCTATGTGATCTCAGGCAAGACACCTAACTACCCTAAACCCAAGTTGCTGCATCTATAACATGGGACAAATATATTCTACTTCATAGGGTTGATGTGAAAATTAAGTAAAATAATCCACAAATTGGCTCAGGAGACCACCAGGCACATAATAAAAGCTTAGAAAACATGAGCTCTTACTACAGATAGAAAAATCATTGGAACCCAACGGGGCAAGGCTATAATGGTGAGTGGACAGGCAGTGAGGTATTTTGTGCCTGGTGAGCTCTGTCTAGCCCCGAGCCTGGTCCTCAGCACTTCTTTCGGTCTCCAGCTGGCCATACCCCCAGGTTTCGATCCCTCCACCCACCTAATTGTGCATCAGACTGGAGTCTAGACTATCACTGTGTCTGACAGGTCCTCAGCCTCAGCTGACCTGGGTCCCCACAGGGCCAGCCCGGCAGACACATCCAGCAGCTCACCTTGACCAGGTGCACTTTGCACGCCCCCACAAAGTCAAACGGGAGCCCGTCAAACGTGCGGTAGTGCCGGTCACCATAGGCCGTGCAGGTGGAAGCGCAGGGGTGGAGAGCACACTGGAACGAGCCCTGCTGGCAAACACTGAAACACAGACGCCACACCAGCTTGCAGGGCACACCCCACACACATTGAATACCCACGACAGAGCCATTGCCTGTAGAGTACCCCTGTGTGCCTCTGGGCTAGGGGGTCACAAACACCATCAACCTCCAACAGAAGCCTGCAGGTCACAAACTCACATTCATGTAAACATTTACAGAAACAGTCCCCAAATTTCTTTCTATGCATACACTTGTATATATACAAATATCCCTAAATAACACACAAACATGCAGCATGAGTATGAACATGGTGGAAGGGGGATGCTAGACCGTGCTCATGATCATGCTCCCCATGTCTGTCCTCACCCCAGCAAAAAGCAGAGTGTGAACAGTACCCTCACTTACCAGGTATGGCAGGGAGACATGACCTGGTCCCCAGGAAAATATTCCTTCCCCTTCCAAGTGCACGGGCAATCCTCTGGCAGGAAACATGCATCCCCGTGTCTGAGTAAACTGGACAGACACAGCAAGCAGGTGGTCAGGAAAGCAGCCTTCCCATATCTGTCATCTACGGAAGACCCTGCATCCACATGGGTACTGTGGGGCAACTTTCAGCATTTACACCAGAAGAAACTGACCATGTACCCAACGACCATCCTACCTGCCCAGTGGGGCTCAAAGGTACTTCGGTCACTGGAAAAACCAGAGACAGACTTGGCCCAAATCAGAAGCCTCTGCCATCCATCAGGAAGCAAGGCTCAGTTATGCCAGCTGCATCCCCCCTGGGCAGCCTAGATGCCAGTTGCTCCTCAGGCACTAGCTGTATATTAATAAACAGACCATGAGCATCAACATTGCTCATGGAACAACCACTAGACTTGCACTGAAAGAAATGTTAACAGAAGTTTTTCAGGAAGATGGACACTCAGATCCACATGAAGAAATGAAGGGCTCCAAAAATGAAAGATAATTTTAGAAATTGTTTCTTAATTTCTTTAAAAGATAATTGATGGGGAGAGGGAGGGAGGAAAACCATGAGAGACTCCTGAATATTGAGAACAAACTGAGGGCTGATGGGGGAGGGGGGTGATGGCAATGGAGGAGGGCACTTGTGGTGAGCACTGGGAGTCATGTGGAAACTAACTTGACAATAAACTATAAAAGAAAAAAAAGAAACATCTAGAAAAAAGATAATTAAGCATTTAGAGCAAGTTAATGTCAATGAATTGTGTGGTTTATAATATATGTAGAAGTAAAATTTATGACAATAATAGTACAAAGGATAAGGTGCACATAAAAGAAAGTATACTGGTATAAATATTCTATATAAAGTGATAAAATATTAATTCACAGTAGATTGATACAAATATGCATATTATAATCTCTAGAAAATGCAAAAAATAAAAATACCAAGATATATAGTTAAAATGAAGTAAAGGAAATGAAATAGAATATTAAAAATACTTAACCCCCAAAAAGGAAAGAAAAGATGAAAAAAAAACCCAATAAAACAGATAACAAAAAGCAAGATGGTAGTATTGAATCCAATCCAGTTACATTAAATCCAAATGAATAACGTTTCAATTAAAAGTGAGAAACTGTGACATTGGCTAAAAAAGCAAGACCCAGCTATATTCTGTTTACAAAAGACACAATTGAAGTAAAAGCACAGATAAGTTCAAAGTAAAATTACAGGAAGAAATACCATGCAAACATTAGTTACAGGGAAGACAGAGTGGCTTTATTAACATCAAAGGACTTCAAGCCAAGTAGCATTAACAGCAATAGGAGGAATACTGCATGACAACAGAAGAGACTATTTATTAAGAGAACATAATCATCGTAAATGGGCATGCACCAAGCAACAGAGCTTTAAAAACAGAAGCAAAAACTCATAGAACTAAAAGGAGAGACAAATCCACAGCTATACTTGGAAATCTCAACACTTCACTTCATTAATGATAAAACAAAAAAATCATCAAAGATGTAGGAGATTTGAACAATTCGACAATGCTCTTGACCTAATCGACAATTTAAAAACTCTACAGAAAACAAAATGGAGTCACTCATGTCAGGCAGTGGCCTGTATCAAACAATGACACAAGCAGCTAAGGGCATTGCAGCCAAGGCCAGATGTCACCGAGACCAGTACCAGGTTATGACGCACTCAGAACTGATAGCCAGCAGAAACAGAGGAGATCCACAAAGCCCCAAGACTGATTAAATCCCTTTAAAATGGGAGGATTGTTGTAGCAAACTGTCAGACTTCTCAGACACTGACCCTCTTCAAAAAGACAGCTGCTGCCAAAGGTTCTGCCTGATTGATCTCCAAACAGAACAGAGATCATTCACTGCTTGAACATAATAAGCAGTAAATACCAACAGTTGATCTGGACTGGACCAAGGCCTTATCTCAACTGCGAGCCCACAGACTGACTTCGCGTTTGGTTTGTTAGCTTCCTACACCCATTCTATCTCTCATTTGTCGTGTGACTTGTCTTGTGCTTTGCTTTGTGTGACATGTATGAAGCCAAGTTAAATACATGGCGAAATGTCATTAAGTTTGGAATCCTGAGCCTGCTTTATGATTATGTTAACCTTGCTTTATGACTGAATAAAGCTGACATTGTGGAAAGACATAACTCATGTGTGTGCCTTGTAGTGTGCTGATGACATTCTCTACCCAGTCACAGCAAAGTGCATGTTATTTTCAAGCATTCATGGGAAGTTCACCCAGACAACTGTATTCTGGACCATAAAAACTCAGTAAATTTCAGAGGTTTGAAATCATACAAAGTATATTATCTGATCATGGTGAAATTAAATTAGAAATCAGGAACTAACAAATACAAAAAAAAGTCTCCAAACATTTCAAAATTTCATAACATTTCTAAATCACTCTTGGGTCAAAGTAGAAAAGACTACAACAAAAATAATAAAAACACAGTATATCAAAATTTGTAGAGTGAGCTAGGGCATTGTTTACAGAGAAATTTATAGCTTTAAATGCTTATATTAGAAATAACAAAAGATTAAAATAAAAGATCTCAAATAGAAATATCAGAGTAAGTTAAATCCAAAGTAAGTAGTAAGAAGGAAATAATAAAGAGAAGAGCATAAATCAGTGAAATAGAAAACAGAAAAACAATAGAAAAAAAATCAATGAAACCAGAGTAGGTTCTTCGAAAATATCAATAAAATTGACAACCCCCTACCTAGACCAGATGATACAAAAAGAGGGAAAAAAATCAAATTACCAATATCAGGAGAAAAGAGAAAACATCACTGCAGATCCTACAAATATTAAAAGGAATATAAAGAAATACTTTTATGATGTAAAGCCCATAAATCTGACAACTTAGATGGAATGGACAATAAAGACATCAAACACCTATGAACAAATTCAATGGCCTATGTCCAAAACCTTTCTGTGAAAACTATGAAACACTGCTGAGAGAAATTAAAGAAGACCCAGTAAATGGAATGATGCCATATTTGTACACTGGAGAACTCACTAGTGTGAAGACATCAGATCTCACCAAACTGACTTTTAGATTAAACATGAAACCAATAAAAAGCCCCAGAAGCTTTTCTGTAGAAACTCCCAAGCTAATCCTAAATTTAAATGGAAATGCAAAGACCTAGAAGTGTCCAAAAATCTTTGAAAAAGAATAAAGTTGGAGCATTATCACTTTCTGACTTTAAGACTTACTATAAAGCTTCAGAAATCAAAACAGTGTGATACAGGCCTAAAGATAGACAAATAGGGGCACTGGGTGGCTGTCAGTTGAGTGTCTCACTTTGACACTGGTCATGATCTCACAGTTTGTGAGTTCAAGCCCCACATCGGGCTCACTGCTGTCAGCGCGAAGCCTGCTTCTAATTCTCTGCCCCCCTTCCCCTCCCCTGCTCATGCTCTCTCTCAAAAATAAATAAACATTAAAAAAATGTAAAGAGACACAAATAGATCAATGGTACAGAATAGAATCCTGAAATAGACCCACATTTAAACAGTCAATTGATTTTTTAACAAAGGTACCAAAGCAATTCAATAGGGAGAGAAAAGTCTTTTATTAAAATGGAGCTAGAACCACTATCCATCAGAAAAAGTAAAATGAAACTCGACTCCATTTTATAATACAGAATCATTTCAGATAGGTTATAGAATCAAATGTAAAAGCTAAAACTGTAAAACTACTAATGGAAAACATTGGAGAGAGAATGTCTTTGTAGCCTTAGAGTTGCAATTACTTAGGACACAGAGAACACTAATCATAAAGAAAAAAATGATAAATTAAACAAGATCAAAATTTGAAACTTCTTCCTATCATCAATTTTACACATATTAAGATACATTTAGTAAAAAAAAAAAAAAAAAAAAAGAACAAGACACAGGCAAGGAGAAAAAATATATTTTTTAATTAATTTATTTTTTTGAGATAGCAGGAGCAGGGAGGGTCAGAGAGAAAAGGAGACAGAGAATCTGAAGCAGGCTCCAGGCTCTGAGCTGTCAGCATAGAGCCCAATGCAGGGCTCGAACCCACCAACCGTGAGATCTGACCTGAGCCGAAGTCGGATGCTTAACTGACTGAGCCACCCAGGCGCCCCGGAGAAAATATTTTCAATGTATATATTTGATAAGGAAAAAACTTCTAAAACTCAATTTAATGAAAATAGTCAACCAGATAAAAAATGGGGAAAAGATTTGAATGGACACTTCACAAAGGAAAATATATGCAGGGCAAAAGAAAAAAAAAAGCCAAACAAAAACAAAAACAAAAAAAGAAAGAAACAACAAAAGAAAGAGAAAACCATGAAAATGTACTCATTTTCATTAGGGAAAATTACCAGTTAAAATTACCAATTCAAGCAATAATGAGATACAACAGCAATGAATACCTTTCCTGGGTAGGTATACATGAGCATTTAAATTTGTCAAAGTTTAGCAAACTGTACATTAAAATCAATGCATTTTACTGTTTATAAATTATGCCTCACTTTTAAAAACTTAAAGGGGAAAAAACAGGAGGTACCAAAAGTTGACTAGAAACTGCATAATTAAGAGTAGCCACTATTTTGTTGGGGAACCCCTAAAATGTCAGTTTCTGTAGATTTTTGTTCTTTCGGCCCAGCCCATTTTCAAGAGAAGAATCCTCTTCATCTCCAGCCTAGGATGCAGAAGCTTTGGTGCTATTATTGTAGGAAGCAAGCTGGGGAAGAGGGCTGGGGTCCCTGTAGGCTTTCATTTAATCTCCCTGTTTTTACTCTGCATCTCATCCCTCCTGGTGCTCCTGAGATCAAAGCCTCTGATCTAGTTTCTGCAGAAATTTTTACCATCCTCCTGGATGGGGTTAGGGTAGTTTTGTGATTTCAGGGCATGAGGAAAAGGCTGTGGCGGGGGGGATGGGGGGTTAAATGCTCCTTACATAGACTTGTATGGGACATCCTTCTGTCTCCCTTCCACTACCCCACTCTCTGAGACGCCTGGAGCCACCTGTCCCTGAAGCTGTCAACATGACACAGGCTGTTTCTCTTTGGCCTCCTCGGCAAGCATCAGCTGTCAACTGATGCTCTGCAAGGTCAGTTTCTCCACATCCACCCTTGTTCGTTCTTCAAAAACTATTGACCCATCTTGTATGGCTGTCATTCCCACGCCTGCTCTCTTTGTCCCTGGAGGCTTATGGGGTTGTTTTTCTTTTTGTTTTTGTTTTTACTCCATTACCAATATTTCATTGTGGGAGGAAGCAGGGGGGGAAAGCATGGGTTTAATCCACTGTTTTCCCTTAAGTCACTTAACCTTCCTAAGCCCCTGTTTTTTCATGTGTAAAACAGGAATAATGATGCCTTCCTCCCAAGGTCATTATGAAAATTTCATTATAGACCTGGGCACGCTGCCGAGTGGCCTATAGAATCACAATAAATATTGGTTTCCTGTCCCTTCTTTCCCCGTAATTGCATCAGACACCGGCAATGGGCTGGCTCACGGCCTTCCACTTTCAGAGCCCTTGTGTCTTGTCACCTCCTGAGGGGTCTTCCCTGCTGCTCACCATTCACTGCTCCCTCCTGACCCGACACAGACCCACTAGCATCCCTGAATACCTACTGTGTGCCCAACAAAGAGAGTAGGTGTGGCCTCAGTCCTCAAGACACCTCAGTCTGTGGAGCATTCTGTCCTTACCTGTTCACAGATCCTGTCATTTCAGGGTCCCCACAGGGGCATTTGCAAATGCATGGCATTCAAATGAGGAGCACAAAGCTTGTCTGCTCACCTAGAGTGCTTACTTTGTACTACTTTACAAGTGAGGAAACTGACACTCAAGGAAGTTAGCTACCTCACCCTTACCCCTAACCCTAACCTTAAACCCTAACCCTGAGCTAAGGTTAGTTCACTTACTTGAGTCTCAGTGGTGGGATCAAGATTCAAGCCTGACTCCACAGTCTGTGCTTACATCCCTGTACTACACTGCTTAGGGGCCCCAGGGCTCTTAGCTCAGCACCCAGCTGCAAAGAAATTTGGAGTGGCACAAACAGCCCCAGTGGCTCCTGCAGTGGCTCAGGGCCCCTTTGGAGCAACGCTTGGCACCCAGAGATTCTTAAAAATGCCATAGAGGGGAGTATGGGTCCCAGGGGCCCAAAGGGTCCCAGGCAGGGATCGTTAGAATAGTACCTGGGCATCTTTAGAAGCGCTGTTACAACTCCCAAGAAAACAATCCAAAATGGTAGGAAATGCCTGTCCTTTCTTTACAAGTTGAGACTCTAACAACTTCCTTTTGACAAGCCCCAGTGGAATATGTGTAAGCTCCTCACGGGACATTTCATACAGCTTATGAGGCACTACGGCAAGTATCCCAAGAGGCGGTGGCATTCAATATTAAGCAGGGGAAGGGAACAGTGGAGCTCTCACTACACAGTGCCTGGCTCCTTTTAGCCATGGCCCCATTCAAGTGCTGTTACTACCTTCAATTCACAGATGAACAAACCCAAGCTCCGAAAACATAACTGGTTTGTCTGATGTCACACAGCTAGTGACAAACATTAAAGTGACTGGCCTGGGCCCTCTGGATTGCGGATGTTCTTGGCACAGCTCCAAGGCCTGAATTGAACTTTAAAAGGCCTGGAGCAGAGGAAGAGGATTCGGGTACTGCCCTGCTCAGACTCGGCCAACAAACAACCGGCAGGACCTTGCAGACAAGAAAACTGGTGCCCAAGTGGCCACATAACTTGTCATAGGTCACCCAGCCCATTAGAAATCTTCACATTCAATCCTACCCTTTGGAACCTGGAGACTGAAAAGAAAACCCCACCCTGGCTTTGCAATCTGAGTGAAACTAATCCCTAATGTTGGATAGTGCTTTAGAATCTTGCTATTCAAATTACAGTCCCCAGATCAGCAGCATCTGGATCTCCTGGGAGCTTGCTAGAAATGCAGAGTTTCAGGCCACACCCAAGGCTGCCTGAATCGGGGTCAGACCCCTGGTGATTCATGTGCACGCTAATGTTGGAGGAATATAGTTTGAGACCACAAACTGTCATAAGAGGGATCCCACTGAATCCTTCATTCCCGAGCCCCTCTGGGAGGGAGTCATCAGGCCTCATTGTGTAGGTGAGGACATGTTCAGACAGGTCAGAGGATGGGTGACTGGCAGAACTGAGCCCAGCTCTCTCTGTTCCACCTGGCCACCATGCTTGGCGGTCAGCAGCTCTCAATTCCTGATCCTAGAGGCCCTGGTCTCCCTGTCCTCAGAGGGCAGGCTTGTGCACATAAAGACAGCGCCGAAAGAGACCTTCAACTACAGACATTCCTCACAAGCTCCTCTGGGGCCTACATGGTAGCAAGTATTGGCTACACTCTCCTAGTTGGGCCTAGGATCTTGTGGAGGCTGTGGAGACCTCACGGTGCTCTCCTGTGGATGCCCTTGCCTGGGAAGGGGAAGCTCCTAACCCACATTATGACCTCTGTGTAGGGGAGCAGACCCCAGGGCTCACAGAGCTGGCCTAAGGGTAGGATCTAGAGTAAGTAGACTTAGGTTTGACTCACGGCGCCCTGCGCCAACTACTTCCCTCTACCCTGCCCTTGGCCTCAGTTTTCCTCATCTGCAAAATGAGAGTAATGATCCTTCCTTTCTCCCAGGAAGCCTTTGAGATTAAACGCACAAGGTGTTTTATAAACAGTAAAGCTCGAACTGACTACTCCCTCCCTGTCCCAACCTGACCCCCTCAACACTTCCTTTGGCTGCCAGGCGGGGCCCAGAACTCCCAGCTGACCACTCATCTCTGCACCAGCTGAAGGACACAGCCCTAGGCTGCCAAATCATGGGATCGGGCACCCAACTTCTCAGCCCAGACGTGAAGTAAGACCTGTGTCAGGAGTGAGAACTGGCAAACCAGGGGCCAGGGCCCCTGCAACCACCTCAGCCTACGAGCACCCACGAGGCACGTCCACAGAATTCAGCTCACGTGGCATCTGAAGCACCTGGGAAGGAGACGATTTCCACTGGGTGGGCCCTTCTTTTTGCAGAATTACGGGGGCACCAGCCCTCCACCTGAGGGCTTTGGCCCGATCTTCACAGGGAAAGGGGCTGAGAGGTGACACATGGCTTTTCTCTCATGGGCTTCAACCCACTGGACCTCTGGAGCATGCCACACACCCCCTTCAGTGCCAGTACCTCATGTAACTCTCACGACAACCTGCTGAGGTGGTAGGCATTATTATTCTTACTCTTATTTTACAGGTGGGAAGCTGAGCCTCGAAGAGGTCAGGCCTCTTCCCTGTCCAAGGTCACACAATGGTAAGAAGCGAAGCCAGGAAGAATCCATTCCGGATTGGATCCCTACACCACCGTTCTTTCTTAGATTCAGTGTCGCCCATTACATTATCACTGCTCAGCCCTGGGCTGCTGCGTCCCGCACGGCTGGGCAAGGAATTCCTTGCCCCTCCCTCTGCCTTGTGGGTCCCTGGTTCTGCCAGGCTTCGAGGTGGGGGGGGAAGACCATGCAACATGGATACTCACCCTTGGGGACAGGCACAGCCTGAAAGGCAGGGGCCATGAGCTGGCACACTCAGGTTCAGCAGCTGCTGCTCACATGTCCTCTCTCTGCTCAGCTCAGGGTCAGTATGCAGGTCACTGCAGTTCACGAAGACCTGGCCCACAGGGCAGGCAGTGGCTGGAGGAGAAGAGGGTGGCTGCTGGGAGGGGCAGAGATGCTCAGCAGGATGCCTGGAGCACCTGGGCCTGGGGGTGGGCCCCTGGGTGGCAGGGGTGGCCAGGGAGACCTGGGGACACAACTACTGGAGGATGCAGGGGTAGATGGGGCTCTGATGCTTCCGGAGGCATCCTTTGGGTTCCCAGATGCACAATGAAGGGGGGGAGGCGTGCTGTCACACAACAAGACAACCACCACCACTACCAGTACCAAGAGTACCATGTGCTCTCCACCGGACACTGTTCCAGCACTTTACGTGCATTTTCTTATTGAATCCTGCGACACTCTGTGAGGTATTGTTATCTCTCATTTCCTGTATCATGGAAAGAAGTCACTTCTGCTTTCAAAGTCATGATAAAGTGAGAGGAAGAGCCTCAAAGAGACCAGGAGGAGAGCCAGAAAGAGGATGGCAATGCAGTGGGGCAGGGTGGCCAGAGGACTTTAAACAGCAGGGAAGTCAATTTCCCAGTGTTTATATTTCTGTGACATAAACCCCCTCTCTCTCCCAGAGCCTTCAGTCAAGTCAGCTGGGCACACTTAACACCTTGTGCAAGTGATCTTTTTTAGGGAAATCAATAAAAGGGAGCTGAGTTCCATGCCTAGCTTGAGATGGAGCAGAGAGAAAAGAATAGCCATGGAAGAAAAGAGGAAGAAGTCTGCAGCCAGAAGCAATAGCAACCAAAACCAAAACAAAACAATACTGTCAGGAATACATCCACGGGCAGAATACAGAATTCTAGGTTATATACAAAGGAGGAAGTGAAGGCTCAGAGAAGTGAAGTGAGTTACCCAGGGCTGCACAGCTTGGAAGCACTGGGCAGTGTTCAAACCCAGGGCTGCCAGGCTCTGGAGGCCCTGCTCTTTGCCTCCTGGCACATGATTATTCTCTGACCCCTCTGTGCCACTCCCCATCCTCCCGCCTAGTCTAGTCCCCCACTCCACCACCTCCAAGTCCTTCACAGGTGGATCCACTGCCATGCCACCCTACCCTTATCTCTACCGCCCGGGACAGTCTCAGACACCCAGGCTGTCCTCCCCATCTCTGTGACCCATATGACTGGGCAGAGAGTCAGCCTTAGTAGACAAATGACAGCTCAGAACAAGGAAACCCAGGACCCAGGGAAGGTCAAGTGACTGTCCAGACACCCCAGCTGGTTGCTTCTGGGGGAGACAGTCTCAGCCTCTCCTTCTTGAGAAGCGGGCGGTGGGGGGATGGGGACAACCACCTAGATGGGGCTGAAAGTGGGACAGGATTTCTGGATGCCGCCCTCCAAACTGTAGCTTTTCCCGAGAGGACGAAGAACACAGCAGGCTCAGTGGGCTCAGTGTGACTGAGCTCAGACGTGGCAGGGCTGTCCCTGTCCTGATCTACTCTCAAGCTCCCCACTCTCCTCTCCATACCCCCACCACGATGGAGGAGCCCCCAGAAGAACCTCTACCTTCTCTTACCTGGCAGTCTGCTCTCACAGCTCATGATTCCATCTTTGCAGTGGCTGCAGAGAGAGGGGGGAGTGGGAGGTTCACTGAGATTAGCTGACACAGTCACTGCAGGGCCAGAGACTGCAAGCCACCGTGCTCAGGTCCCTGCAGGGTCCAGACAGATAGCCCCACTCTGTCCCTGGTCCCCTGCGCAGAGGTGGAGGGTGGGCATCACTTCAGGGAAAGGTCTGCTCGGCTGTATTTTCCTCAGTCAGCAGCTTCCATTTAAAGAGAGGACACTATGCTAAGCGAAATAAGTCAGGCAGAGAAGGATAGATACCGTATGTTTGCATTCATAGGTCTGACAGGAGAGACCTGGCAGGGGACCATGGGGAGAGGAAGGGGGAAAGAGAGCAGGTAAGAGTGAGGGACACAGATCAAGGGAGACTACTGGATACTAGAGACGAACCATGGACTGAAGGGAAGGGGGAGGGGGGAGGGGGGATGGTCATGGTGGGGGGCACTTGTGGGGAGAAGCACTGGGTGTTATATGGAAACTAATTTGACAATAAACTATTATAAAAATAAATAAATAAATAAAAAATAAAGAGAGAACACTACAGGGGCACCTGGATGGCTCAGTCAGTTAAGTGTCCGACTTTAGCTCAGGTCATGATCTCACAGTTCATGGGTTTGAGTCCTGCGTTGGGCTCTGTGCTGACAGCTCAGAGCCTGGAGCCTGCTTCGGATTCTGTGTCTCCCTCTCTCTCTGCCCCTCCCCCACTTATGCTCACCCTCCCTCTCTCTCAAAAATAAACATTAAACAAAATTTAAGAGAGAACACTAAATCTGCTACCTAGGGAGCTCACCAGTGGCCCAGAGATGGGATGTCACTGTCTCCAGGGGGATAGTCCATTCCTTGAAAGTGACAGGAGCACTGGTTCCTGCAAAGCCCAGGAACAGAGGAAAGTGAGCTGACTCAGGAGCTGGGGCAGGGACCCCACCTCTCAGCAGCCAGAGCCACAAGGACACAGAGAGAAGCAATGGCATCTACTGTGACTAGTGACACATCTCCAGGGACTGGGAAAGTCAGCCTGGCACCAGGGACAGAGGTCAGGGCTGGGTCCCAGTTTCAGGGCCAGCCGTCCATCCAAAGCCAACTTCCCTTTGGGCTGGGAAAAGAGAGGAGGTAAGAACAGGGCCATGCCTCCTGCGCCCATACTGTGTCAGGGAGGGACGCGGGGCGTATATTTCATACTGCTCATGCAGCATCTGTTCTGACGCTCATTGCCTCCACCATAAGGTTGTTAAACGCTTCGAACACCAGGCTAGGCCCTCCGAATATGTCATCTCCTCTATTCCTCACAGGGTCCTTTATGCTGTCTTTGGCTCCTGTTTGTGGGTCAGCTGAGGGCTGTTTCCTCCTCACACACCTCCCAAAGCCCCTGCCAGTCACAGCCAAGTGCAGGTCTTGGAACAGACCAGTGGAGGGCTGGAAGGGATGTCTGAACTCATCCAACCCCTGTGCTTCTCAGCCACCTTCTCTGTCTCCAACTCTTCCTCCATAAAAACTTCAGAGGCTCCCTTGTTTGGCCATAGTCAACCACGAGTCGGGGGTAGAGGGGGTAAGGCACACATCTGGATCTCAAAGGAGGATCCTGTAGTTTGAAAAGGCTAATGAGTGATTCCAGTATGCCCCCTATAGGAGTCTCCCTCCAGCCCTTATCCCTCAGTGGAATTTTAGAAGAATTCCTCCCCGTTTTAGGGGAGAAACAGGCCTAGCGGGGATTAAGTGCCTTGCCAGTCAGCCCTGGGATCCTGTGAGATCACCAGCCCTGAACTCTGCCTCCAGCCACACTGACACACCACAGCCAGCCTCAAGGCCATCCCTGTCCCCCCATCTTGGCCCACATGTCACCTCAGCAGAAAGGCCTTCCTTCTGTGCTCACCTCATGTGACATAACAGTAATCCCTCCCTGCCTGTTTATAACTTGTTACTACCAGACCCTTTAAGCGTCTATTTATTCATCTGTCTTGGCACGAGAATGTGAACTCAATGAGGGCAGGATTCTGTTTTGTTTGTGGCTGAACTTCCAGGACTTAGAAATGTCTAGAACATACAAGGAGGCCAATAAATACTTGTGGAAACAGAGAGGAGACGAAAGGAGAGAGACTGTCTCTGTGGGGGTGTTGTTCTGTTTTGTGGGGAAGCCAGCCTGGAGAGGCCTAAAGAGCCAGAGCTGAGGAAAGAGGCCCAAGGAGAGGGCCCAGGGGATGAAGCCCACCCACCCAGCTGCCCATCAAGCTCTGCCCTGTGGCTGGGAGATGAAGCAGGGACCTGAGAAGTCCAGTCAGGCTTCCCCGCCTCAGATGCCCCGAAGACCCTCAGCCTCCTCCCCATCTGACAGAGGTCCCACTAGCCTGCTCACCTAGGGACACAGAGGCCAGCCTGGGTATCCAGATAGGTGTCCGGTGGGCAGGCACAGCCTTCCACACACTCGTCTTCACTGAGGTCGCTGCCACCACCAACCCCACAGGCCACAGGGCCGGCCAGGTCCTGGCAGGTTTGTCCACACAGGGCCACACAGGGGCTATACTCCTTGGTGGCCTCACAGGACAGTGCTGTAGTGGGAAATAAAACTGTGGCTTTGTCTCCCTCGTCCCCACAACTGTGTGAGGTGGAGTCACCATCTTGATGAGGAGGACTGAAAACCAGAGAAGATATTTGTTCAAGGCCACACAGGAGGTCAAGGTCAGACTTCGGATCTGAACCCAGGTCTGACTCCAGAGTCCCACTTCCTCCCACTACAGTACAGTGGCAGAGTGGCAGGATGGGCCCCACTCCCCAAGCTCAGGCTGGACCCTGCCATTGGTGTTTCTTTTTCTCTGCAGGGCATTCCTCTTAGTAGTGATATTGGGGGAGGGTGGAGGTCACTACTCCCTGACAGCCCTTCCCCTCCCCCCCCCATTGCTCACATACACACAAGCACATGTGGGTATTACACACACTTCCATCCCTCTCATTTCCATGTCTAAAACATGCATGGGCTGTGAAGATCAACTGTGCCCCCTTAAGCAGCCTCTTGGGGCCCTCTATCCAAAGACTCTGGGCTTCCCTCTCCTCGTCTGGCCACCATCCCACTCCCCTAGAGTCTCCTGCTCCCTGCCAGAGCCAGATGGCCAAGTTCAGTTGTTCTCACCCCAGCTACACAACAAAGTCTCCATTAAAAAATGCCGATGCCTGCCCCCATTGCCAGATACGTTGTTTTCATGATACTCAATACGGCCCAGATATGTGCATTCTTCAAAAGCTCCCATGGAGAGTCTAATATGCAGCCATTGGTCCTGTCCAACCCCCTCTGGAGAAACTTAGAGAGGGGCAGGGGCTTGCCAGGGACACACAGCAATTACCCACAGGGCAGGAACAGAACTCAGGTCTCCTGACTCCTGGGATGGAGTCTCTTCCATTTATTCAGCAAGCATTTGCTAAGAGCTTACTGAATGTGGGGCTCTGTGCTAGGGCTGGGGGCACGCAGACAACTAGGACGTGGAGAAGAGTGTGGTGCAGGTGTGTGGGGAGAAGCAGGGGCCAGCTCGTGCCCATTGAGCCACGTGCGCACTGAGGGTGACAAGAAGCCAGTGATCTTGAGAAGGCTCACTCTGGTTGCAATGAGAAGAGGCTGTGGGGAGGCTTACTAGGAAGGTCTGACCGGGGTGGTGGCAGCAGAGGTGGTGACAAGTGGGTGAATTGCAGTCTCAAATCGACAGGCCTGACAGGACTTGGAGTGGAGGTGAGAGTAGCAGAGAAGCGGCCATGTGTCACATGCCCTCAGTGTCTGGCCAAGGGGACAAAGAGCATGGGAGAAGCAGTTTGGGAGGTGGGGGTGGGGCAGGTGGACACTTGAGTCTGGAGCCCAGGCTCCTCCAGCCACTCTCAGGTAGAGGCACAGGTGTGGGGCACTCACTGCAGGCTGGCAGGTGGGCGCGGAAGTCAACAGGGAGCCCATGGCGCCGGCACAGGTGGGCATAGTGGGCCAGCGTGGCACACAGGCAGGGCTGCCCACAGCGGCAGGCATCCTGGCGGCACTGCTCGAAGTAGGGCACGGGGCTCAGGTACGCGGAGCAGGGCGCAAACAGCTCCCCGGTGAGCACGCTGCAGGACTGCACTGCATAGGAGGCTGGAGAGGAGCAACAGGGGCAGGGAGCAGGGATCTGGTTCGCCCAGGCCCCAGCTTCTTCCTGCCTCTCCACAGTTCAGGGGTTTGTTGGCATGAGAAGGTGGGTGGGAGAGAGGATGGGTGTACACTAGGGATGTGGGCAGGAACCTGAGTGCATGGCTGGTTGGGAGTGCCTGGGTATGGTTTGGTCAGTCTGGGTGTGATTCTGTGGCTGGCCATGGACTTGGGCGTAAATGATTAAAGGAAAGTGAGTGGGGTGGCCGGAGTGGCTCAGTCAGTTAAGCATTCAACTTCGGCTCAGGCCATGATCCCACAGTTCGCCATCCCCTCTCTGCAGCTCCACCTTTTCTTATCACTCCTGCCCACCCCGAGCAGCCGCTTCAGACCCAGAGTTCCCACGTCACCCCACTCAAACCAGTTCCACCTCACCCCACTGCCCCCTCCCTCTCCCCTCACCTCACCTGCTTGCAGGTGCACATCACAGGGGTCCAGCAGGGAGCCAGAGACCAGCGGGGAGCAGGCAGACAGAGTTTTCCAAGAATTGCCAAAGAGTTGTGGGGTGCTCTCAGGCACACCCACTGGGGACCTGCAGTCATGGCACGGCCACATTCACACACCTGGCCGTGTGGACCCAGGTGACATACAGCATACACTCAGATAAGTATCTATCTACTCCTACTCCTGTATACACACATAGACCAAGCATGAGCACACAAAGAAGTAACACACATAGGCCTATATACACCACTTGCACATGCCCTCAACACACACACACAAAGCACAAGTACATGCCAGACATGCAAACAGCCAAGGGGGTCTACACAGCCACATTCAAACACATAGTTATGGATGCACGTGCACACACACACACACACATCACATCACATCTAACAGGCTCCAAAGGGAGTCACAACTGGCTTGGGGGCACACATTACCCTATCTTCATCACCCACCCCCAGCTCTTCATGTCAGAAAGAGAGAAACAGGGACTCCATGAACCGTTCTTCACTGGATTAACTTCCTCCTCCCTTTTCCATAAGCAGTTCCCGAAAGCTCCTTTGCCCCCCACCTTTCTCTCTAGGTAGGAAAGAGTCACACAAGAGGCAATAAATGAAGGAAGGGGGAAAAGCATGTTTCCTAGACATCACCAGTCTCCAAGAGTCAAACCCAAGGAGATGGTAGACTGGAGAGATCACAGTTGCACGGGGTGGGACAGGTCCTGTGTGACATGCCCCACACCCGTACTATGCTCCAGAGCAGTGAGAGCGCCCAAGTTACACCCAGCAACGATTCTGCCCAGAGTTCACATTCAGGAGGGTGGCAAGCGGCCCACACACTAAACCAGGGTCTGTCACCACCACTCAGGCCAGCTGCCCTAACATCAGCCCCACCAGGCAAGACAGTAGAATGCTACATATTTTAATGTGCATGCATTTAAAAGGTCTCATTTTGGGGCTCCTGGGTAGTTCAGTCTGCAAGCATCCAACTTCGGCTGGGTCATGATCTCACGGTGCTTGGGTTTGAGCCCCGCATTGAGCTCCCTGTTGACAGCTCAGAGTGTGGAGCCTGCTTTGGATTCTGTTTCCCTCTCTGCCCCTCCTCCACTTTCTCTTTCTCTCTCTCTCTCAAAAATAGATAAACATTAAAAAAAATGTCTTAGGCTCACTTTCTTCTTACTCTTGTCTTTCTAAATAAATTTGAGTTCTCACTTCTGGCTGAAGAAAGTGTCTCCTGTTTACTTCTACATCACCTAATGCATGCCACTTTTAAAATTGGCCAGAATCTCTAGCCTTCAAGATCAACCCTTTATTCTCCTTTCAGGAAAGTCTGACTCTTGTCCCCTCCCAAGTTCCTAACCTGTGTCCATGCTCAGAGTCTTTCTCTCAACCGAGGAAACAGCCTTCCCCTGAACATGGGGAGGCTCACATAGTGCAACCCTCAAGTACCAGGCAAAACAAAACAAAACAACAACAACAACAACAAACCAAATGGCCTAGACTGACCTGAAGTAGAAAGCAGGAGTTTTGAAATCATTGACTCATTGGGGGACCTATGCTCTTCTAAAGGTACTTACAGTCAATTAAAACAAGGAAAACCACAAACCAAATCAAACCCAGCCTGAGGTCCACCAATTTTAAGACTTCATTATAAAACAGTATTTCTCAAGGTAGCATCCACAGATCTCAAGGTATGGTCCACAAATCCCTTATACTAGAATCGCAGTGGCTACTTATTAAATGTAGCATTCTTAGGCCCCAACCCAAATCAGATCCTTGAGAAGTAGAACTCAAGAATCAGCATTTTAACAAGCTCTCCAGGTGAGTCTTCTGCACACAGAAGACTGTGAGCCACAGCCTTATAGAAATTCACTTAAATTTAAATGCTGAGGAATAAATAATCAATGGTACATGTGTGCAAGGGAGTTTGCAAAAGATGTTTTCAGGCAGTGCCTCGGGATACGCTGCCTTCAGGGGCCCACCCCCTCCTTCTGCTTCCGGGGGCAGGGGTACGTACAGGAAGTCGTCCTGCGTGTTGCCGTTGAAGGTGCCGCAGAGGCCCACAGTGTCTTCCACCCATCGCTGGTCCACCTGCAGGTAGAGCCGCAGTCCTTGGCGGTCGTAGAGCACCCGCACGCCCACGTTGGTCCTCACCCGAAGGAACATGGAGGACAGCCTCCGGATCTCAAAGGCGTCTGGGCACAGAGTTAGAAAAGGGATGTGGGAAGTGCCAACATGCACCCACCCACCGCCACCTGTATGGTCCTTACTGACCCCCATTCCCCGCACAGTGTTCATACCCAGTGAAGCCCTGCTAAGAGGTTAGTTTGGGAAGCCTTGAGGAAATCCTCTTCAGTCATGAAACAGGACCCACAGACAACTGACCATGGCAGCCTAAGAATTTTTTTTTTCTTTTTAGCACCAAGTGCCAGTTAAAGCCTTGCCTGCATAAGGAACTGATGTATTTTCTTCTGTAGCAAAGGAGAATTCTGTAACTACCCATTTTCCCCCCAATGGCCACCAGGAAGCTCACAATATAATTTTAGATTCAATTGTAGTGAACTTTTTACCTTCTGTGGCATGCATTTCTTTGGCCTCTTTACACCCCTCCCACTGCATCTCCACTCAATCTTGAACCCCTACTCATTTTTGTTGTTGTTGTTCTTTTTCATTTTCTCTGGTGCTATTTTATTTCTCAATAGTTTTTGCATTTTTGTTAGATGTGTCTCCTATGAGCTACCACTGATCCCTTGTGGAGTCAGATGGGATAATAAATTATTAAAAAACAGAAGAGAGATGGAAAACAGCCTCATTCTTATCCTCATGTTAGGAGAAGGCATCATATTGCTGTGAAGCCTATTGTCATGTTGCGGTGGGGACAAAGACCATCCGACAAGTGCAGAGTCCATGTTCCTGGGACCAAGGTGCCCTCTGGCCCGATTCACCCAGTGCTAAAATGTGAGCTCTTGCCCATGTGCCAGTGCCTTTGGCCAGAGACAGTGCTTGGAAGAAGAGGCCTGGGCAGCCAGCTCCCAGTTACTTCTTGTCCACAAAAGCCATACCATCCGTGTAGGGTGGGGTGACCTTGTACTGGTCAAACAGAAGGACATCCCCTGCTTGGGTCAGGGTCACCTGCCTCCGAGGGTCCTGATGCAGAATCACTGACACTGACTGGATACAGACTCCATCCTGGTTCTGGAGAAAAGGGAAGGCAAATAGGGCAAAGTTAGTCTGTCTGTCCTGCTGGTCCCAAAAGAGTCCCCAGGATTGGGTATTCTGGTGCAGTTTGAGGTCAGGGACACGCTGAGACAGAACCTCCAAAGACATTAGGAGTCCTCTAACCAAATGCTCTCATCTGGGAATGGGAAGGCAGAGGCTCAGATTGGAGAAGGTTGGCAGAGCTGGGATAAAGCAAATAAAAAGATAGTCAAGTCTTAGACTGTGTGTGACACAGAGCAGAGATAGACCCTGCTGGATAGCCCAGAGTCTAGCCTCAGAAACACTGGCCTCCCCACCCAACTACAATACAGGACTTTAGTCCTTTTATCCTTTTAATCCTTTTATAGGCGTTTATATAGCTCTTTCCATGTGTCACATCCTGCAGAGTATCAAGCTCCCCTCATAGACAGGCAGAAAATGAGCTAATAATATCTGGGCCTCAGGTTCTCATCTCTGAAATGGGTAGTACACATCGGGCCCATTCATACCTCCTTCCACAAAACGACATCCATACAACCATACAGTGATGAACATGACAGCTATATAGTCCCTGCCGTCATGGAGAGTACATATTTGTGTGGGACACAGACATTAAACAAGTAATTACAAAGTTGGTTTTTAAGTTATTACTGAAATCAGTGCTGCAAAGAGGTGTAGGGTGCTAGGAAAGCATATAGTGAAGGAACAAGACTTAGTGTGCAGAGGTAGGAAAGGTCATCCTAGGGAAAGATAATGATGATAAACAAAATTCTTAATACTATAATTTATTATAATAACAGCTAACTTAATTTTGTTTTTAAAATATTTTTTAATGTTTATTTACTTTTGAGAGAGAGAGATTGTGAGTGGGGAGGGGTAGAGAGAGAGGGAGACACAGAATCTGCAGCAGGCTCCAGGCTCCATGCTGTCAGCACAGAGCCTAACACAGGGCTCAAATTCACAAACCATAAGATCATGACCTGAGCCAAAGTTGAACACTTAACTGACTGAGCCACCCAGGCACCCCTAACAGCTAACTTTAGAGTTACTATGTTCAGGTACTATTGTAATCTTTTTTTTACATGTATTTATTCACTTAATTTTCATAGCAATCCTGTGTAGTAAGTACCACTAACAACCTCACTTTGCAGATCAGAAGACTAAGGCACAAGAAAATGTGACAGTTGAGCTGAGACCTGAAGGGTGCAGAGAAGGTAGCTGGGCAAAGACACAAGGCAAGAAGGCATAGAGAACAGGCTGTACAAAATTCCCTGACACAGGAAGTACATAAAAACACATTAAAAAGTACATCCAAGTACATAAAAGAAGACCAGAGGCCAGAGCCCACTGAGAAAAGTGGTTTAAGGTAAGTTCTTCAAGAGGTAGGCAGAGGCCAGCTTAGGCAGAGCTTTGTAATATTTTAGGACTTTATCGTAAGTCCAAAGACAGCCAAAGAAAGTATAACCTGAAAGTGATAGAATCAAACAGTGAAATGAGGAAAGAACTAGCACTTGAAACTTTTCAGAAAGGCATTATGCAACAAGCCACAACCTTTCTTCCAAGCTCCTTCTCAAGGAGACATAAAATCCCTTAAACAGCTCAAAACCATTGTGTTTATGGGGCACCTGGGTGGCTTAGTCGGTTAAGTGGCTGACTTCAGCTCAGGTCAGGATCTCATGGTTTGTGTGTTTGAGCCCCGGCGTCAGGCTCTGTGCTGACATCTCAGAGCCTGGATCCTGCTTCGGATTCTGTGTCCCCCTCTCTCTCTGCCCCTCGCATACTCACACACACACTCTCTCTTTCAAAAATAAATAAACGTTAAAAAAAAAAAAAAGAGGCACTGTTCAGCAGTGAGGCAAGTTACGTCAGGCCAACACTGGCCAACCACCATCCAGGACATGGTGGAAAAGGGGCTGGTAAGGGACCCCTGAGGTCCCATAGCCTTCAGGTATTCGAAGACTCTAGAACTTGGTAAATGGGGAGGAGTCCCACTGGGCTGTGTCTGTTTGCTTTGCCTTTTCTTTTGCCACTCTTAAGATGTGATAGGAGTGACCCAGCTTTTGAGGACAAGTATTTATTCTTCTGATTCAGAGAGCAGCCAAGGTCAGATCCAGGCCATTCTCTGGCAGATAGAGGGGAGGGGGCCCCTCAGGCTTCAAGAGGAAGAAAGCCCAGCCCTCTACCTCACCCTCAGCCCATCCTGGGTCCCCAGGGCCAGGATAAGACACCTCTAGGTGATGTATGCTCACCTATCTGACATCACTGAGTATGGAAAAGGCAGGCAGGGAGGTGGGCTTTGGGGGCAGCTGCCCTGGCTCTGGGTGTGAACCCTTGTCCGATTGTGCAGGAAGGAGCTTGAGTATAATCCAGACCAGGACTTAGAGGGTTAGCTCAGTATGGTCAGCCCAGGGAAAACGCAGTCACTGAGAAACAAACAGATTTACCATTACCCGAGACCCGCAAGCTGGCCATTTTCTCAGTTATGTTCACAAATGGCTGACACAGCTCAAAGACCACCTCCTCTAGGAAGTCTCTCCTGAGCTACCCCTCCTCTCACCTGGCATCCAAGTAAAACAAGAACAAGGAGAAGCTCCCACATGGAGACCTACCCTGTAATGCCCAGGTTATCATAGCTCCTGCAACAGTGGGTATAGAGTCACTAACTGCTCAGCCCACCAAAGTGCAAGGCACAGGGGAGCAGAGCCAGATCTAATTTGTCCCAGTCTCCAAGACCCAGCACAGCTTCTGGCACAAAAATTAGTTCAATATTTGATGAATGAATAAATGAACAAATGAATGAATATAGAGATGTTGAAGGTATAATCCAAGGAAGCAGAGAAGATTTAGTTGAATGAGACCCATTTTAGAGATTAAAAAAAAAAAAAAAAAAAAACCTGAGGCCCAGGAAAGGGAAATAGCTCTCAGCTATCAGATGTTCTAGAGACAGAACCTAGCCTCCTGCCCCGTGGGCTCTGCCCAGAAAGATTAGACATCAGGGTGAGTGGACTGTGAAAAACCTGGGGCCCTGCCCTAAATCCTTTAGCCTCCCTAGGGGGCAGGGAGCCGGGGTGGCTGGCTGGATTGGGCCTGAGGCCCCCAGCCCTTACCAGGCCACAGGGGGCATTCTGCAGTGTCACTGTGAAGGTGCCTGAGGAGCGGCTCTTGGCCAGGATGTACTGACACGTGGCGGGGAACGTGTACCGGCGGCCGTCGAAGGTGGTGAAGTGGATGTCGCCAGTCACTGAACACTCGGCTGAGGGGCAGAGAAAGGTGGCTGACACAGGGGAGCTGCCCCACGGGGACTGCCTCTGCCCTGCAGGCTCTGTGCATGAGGGAGAGACAGCACTCTGTCCTCAGGAATCAGGGCAGTGTCGGAGCCCTGGCCTTCCTTTTGACACTCTGGTCACGGGGCAGATGCAGGCCTGTCCCCACCAGCCCACATGAAGGGAGATGCAGCCCTGCCCTGGGCATCTCCCTCTGACAGGAGACCAGGTGCTGAGCTGGAGACCAGCCTCCATCCAAGCCCCGCAAGCTCAGGAACATCCTTAGATACACCCCCAAAACCCTCCCTGACTGGGGGCAGAGCAATCCTTTAATCAGGCAAAGCGGCTCTGAGGAAACAAAATGGGGCAGGCTGGGCCAATGGACCTGCAGGCCTGGCCCCCAGAGCTTCCCTGCCCAAAAGCTGCGAGACCAGAGGAAGGAGGTGGAGTCCAAGGTGGGGGTCAGACATACCTGGGCAGACAGATGTGCTGCACACCCATTTGCCCGCAGTGCATGTGCTGAAACACAGAGATCAGGAGGCAAGGCTCACCTCTCCAGGCCTGGGATAGATACTGGAGGACTGCAGGGTCTACAGAGCTCCTGGCCCTAGTCCTCCGTCTTCCCATCTCTAAAATGGGTGGTAGAGATGCCCCCATCTCCACCGGCTGGATTTAATGAGATCGCCTGGGACTCAGAGATGCTGAGTGAGTGCCCCCCATATTGCCAGGGCCCCCAGACCCTAGATGGACAGCCTTGATGGAAAACCCCGGAAGTCACCATTGCCCCACCCCCCCGGCCATGGACACAGACCAGACATTGCAGTCTTCTTTCACCACAGAGCCAGTTGGGTACAGGGTCCCGTGGAACTCACAGGGACACTCAGCTGGTGCCACACAGTCCCCGTCCTCAAAGATCAGCCCTAGGTGACAGCAAAGGCCCACTTAACTCACCTCCACTCCTGTTCACAGACTGTTCATGGCTGCCCAGGGCCTGTAACAAGGGTCCCCTCCTCCAAGTTTTCACCACTGAGCCCACTTCCATGCTTTCTCCTGTATAAATTCTTGGCTCAGGCCAGATCTGAATCTCCTCTGGGTACATAGTCTTTCCTCCAGAATTCTGTTCAGAGAACCACCTCCCCCAAGCAACCTGCATGCTGACTAGCTTCTCTTCTCCACCCCTCAAAAGCCTGTCTCCGCATCTAGAACCAGTTTAAGTACCATCTCCTCCAGAAAGCCCTCCTTGACAATCTTTCCCCCGACTGAATTCCTATGTCTCTTCTCATCGGAACTCCTGAGCTGGTCACTACATTATTTATGCCTTAGACTGGAGCCGTAGGTATATGTGGCCTGTCACTGCAACCAGATTCTGACCCGTGAAGTCAAGGACTGTATCTCTACATATGCAACTACCCCTGCCTAGCCAAATGGACTGCACACTACAGATGTGCTGCAAATGTATACTCCCTCAAAACCAGTGCATTTATATCCCATAAAAAAACAGTATTTGGACGCATGTTTAAACAAATACATATGTGATAAATGGACAAACGAATGAATGAATGACTTGTTCTCATCTACACACAGTCTCGATGAAATTAAATACCCTGATGAACTTCTCAAGGGCCACAGCTCCACCTCCATCCTCAGCCCCTCTTAAGCCAGTCATTCATTTCTTCACTCATTAGTTGTGTGCTCCTTCCTCACTCATCCCACAAACGGACATCCTCTGAGCCCCTGCTTCATGCTCGTGTGCGCCAGCCCAGGAAGACACAGCCGGGCGCCCGCTCCACCCCTGGCATACCGTCAGGGCAGTAACAGCCGTCCACACAGGCGATCTCGCTGTCCACGCAGGATGCCCGGGCCTGGCAGGAGGTGGGGCAGCAGGCAATGCACTCGTTGTAGATGAAGGCTTTCTCCTTGCAGTGCACGGCTTGGGAGGAAGGGAGCAGTCTGTCCCGTGCCTTCAGCTCTGCCAGGACAGACCCACCCCTACTCCAGGCCTTGGGGGAGGGGGAGGGAGGGCTGTGATTTTCCTGTTCCCCTAGTCCCAGGGAGCACTGGGTAACCAGAAAGTTGGAGAGAGCCTGAGAGACCCTGAGAACCACCCTCGTCCTGCTCTGTGGCCCTGGGCCGGTCCCTCCACTCTGAGCCTGTTTCCTCATCTGTCACATGGGACCTCAGGGCTTCCAGCTCTGATAACTGTGGTTCTAAGCAGGACAGAACATTGAGCTGAGGCCTGACGAGGCCGCCACAGCCCCAGGACAGAGCTTGTCTGAATCCCTCCTTCCCCCCCCCCCCCCCCCAGGATACACCAACCGCATTGCTGGAGCTGGGTCCTCCAATCCTGCAGGGGTCTCCCCGCCTGGGCACACGCTCGGGCATACTCTGCCAGCGCCCGGCACCAGGTCGCTTCGTCGCCCACTGATCTGTGCCGGGAAGCCAAGGGTCACACCGGAGCCCGATCTGCCTCCCGCCCTCCAGCACCCTGTAGAGACCGCCAGGACTCAGGGCACCCACCCCTCCTTGTCACGCAGCTAGGAAAGGGACACTGGGAAGGGATCTAGGTATACGGATGGAGGCAGGACACCTGGGTTCTAGTCCCAACATTGGCATTGACTTGTTTGACCCTGAGGGTGTCAGTCCCTATTTCTGGGCTTCAGAGAATGGGGAAACTCTTCTGTCCCACCTACGCAGACAAGAATTTCTGAGCTTTTGGGAAGCACATCTGTCAGGGCCTGGAATTATCAGGCTCAGTGACCCCCATGCTGAGACCCATCCCAGTACTGGGAGAGGTCTCCCCACAACCCAGTACCAGCTCCAGTCCTGGCTGCCTACTCACTGGCAGAGGTCACTGGTACAGCTGGCTGTGAAGGGAAGAGGGCTGACGTAGGCATGGCAGGCATTAAAGGGGGGCCGCAGCAGTGCCTCACACCGGTCATACACACCCTGGGAAAAGAGCCAGGGGCCAGAGCTGGGGGCTGGCAAAGCCACTCACAGCCCTCTGACTTCACCAGCCCCCACACAGAACCCCAATTTGAGCCCCAGGAAGAGAAGGAGGATGATGAAGGGAAAGATATGGGGGCATAGGCACAAACAACCCTGGGTCCCTGAAGCCAGTGACTTTCTAAGAGGTAGACAGAAAATGACTCTAAACCAGACACCAGGATGGGGGCAAGGGGATGGTGGGGGGTAGGTACTCTCCCCAGGATGCAGACCTGCATGGTTCCTGGGCTCTGCTGCACACAGGGTGGGCGAGGCAGGGAGGCGGTTGTAGGCCTTGGTGGCTGATTGGGGGCTTGTTCCTGCCAGCTGTGCACAAACTCAGCCACATCATCGGTCAGCTTCCCTGGTGGGGAGAACTAGCCTCATCACAGGTGGGAGGCGGGGGGAAGTGAAGGGCACCAGAGGGCTCTGAAGAACGGCAGGTGGAGCCGAAGAGATGCCAAAAGTGGACAAGGAGTTGAAGAATCCAGCCTCTTGGCTCCCACCCCAGTCTGTATTTCCCGATGGAGCCATCTCCAAAAAAACTGGTGGTGATAGTCAAGAGTGCTCAGGAACCTGTAGTAGCTCCCTACTGCTCCAAACTCAGGAGAGGCAACTAGAACGTGAGCCTGGACGAGCTCTGGCACCTCTCCAAGCCTCAGTTTCCCCCTATGTGAAATAGGGCAAATAATCTCCCCATGATATTATTGCAAGGACTGTAGATGATGCATGTTGAGTGTTCAGTATGCTGTGGGTGCTCAAAGGTGTCACTTCCCTTCTTAGGAAGGCCAGAGTCGCCATGATTTGGCCCTGCATGCTTTACTCTTATTCTTACCACTCCTCTGTAGGTATCTTCAGCTCCCATGAGGCCCTTTCTCGTCCAGGCTCTCTCTGGCCTTCTGCTCCTGCCCCCACCATACACTCACAGCATGTGCTTAAAGGCACTACCTAGCAAAGTACCCTTTAGATTGGTACACAATCCTAGTCAGAGTTCTCTTTATGACTCTTACCACAAGGAAACTGAGGTCGAGTGGCCACACACTTGTGGGTCGAGTGTTTCCCACACAGGGTGGGAAAAAGCCCCTGACCCTGCACTGGGTCTTTAGTACCATGACTCCAGGGTTCTGTCCCAAGACCTCTCCCACCCTTCCCAACCTGACCTCCACCCCTCCTCCCTACTTTCATCCAAACCCCTCGAAGGCCACGTGCCCTGCACCTCACCATAGCTGGTCACCAGGTCATCCTGAGGGTCAGCATTGTTGTTCCCACACAGCCCATGAGTCCAGCCGAGGAACTCCGGGCTCATCTTGATGTAGACGGCCGAGGCACCATCCCAGGCCAGCGTGAAGGCTGACTGGTGTCGCACAAGGACGTAGCCAGCGAGCTGCTGCAGACTCACGCTCCCCATCGCATGCGGCAGCTGGACTCTGCAGGGCACAGCCCAGGGCTTCAGGGTGTTCACACCACCCCCACTCACCCAGGCCCTTCACCAAAGGACCCGCCGTCCCCATCTGCAGGAACCATCATGTACCCAGCACCTGCCTCGTCCTCACGCCACTGACAACCGTGGGAATCTGAGGGCCCCCCTTTCCCCCCTGACTTCCTGGGCATCTGGGGTCCACCATTAGAGAGAGATTCTTTTGTCTTCAGTGTTCGAAACTTGCTTTTTAAATTTGCAATTTCCCTGGCAGGGATAAATCTCAGAGTGTCTGAAGTTGTGCTAGGTCCTTTCTCCCGAATGGGATAAATGGTATAAGCAGACATTTACTTGTTTTGTTGGTTTGGGTGTTTTTTGATTGTTTTGTTTTGTTTTTGGTGGGGAGCAGGAAAGGCATAAAAAGAGATAAAAGCTAAAGGATAAGGAAAACTAGGAGTGGAAGAAAAGATGCAGGACCACCGCAGTCCCGACCTCATTCCCAGTTTTATTGGGATGGGGTCTCCTAGGCAGTCTGGAATTTGGCAACTTTCAATCCTGAAAATTTCCTGAAAATCAGGAAAGAAAAACTAAAGAAGGCTCTGACCAGCGAAAACTGGTACCCAAGATCCATATACCAATCTTTTCTTCACGGGAGCAGCACCCGTTTACATTCAGCACCAGAAAACTTGGTTACCAGTTTCCAGATTTGAAGCCCGAAATGAGAATGGGAGAAGGGCCACTGCAGGACCCTTCCCAGGGACCCTCAACCCATCAACAACATGAAGTGACAGCAGATAGCAAGAGAAGGAAAGGACAGTGAAGACAGGAGACAAGAAAGATTTCAAAAAGAACCAGGGTCTGGGCCATCTGGTGTGGGGGCAAAGAGTCCTTATTCCTCTGGCCCCAGGCATCCCTGATGTCCCAGCAGGATAAGTGACATTGAAATGACTCTATGTCATCAGAAAAGGGTGACAGTGTGTTTAATATCTGCTCTGAGGAGGCTTGAACTATATATGATTCAGGAAGATTCCCCTAAAAATGTGAAAGAAAAGAATTAAGCATGCTTGTAGTGTTATACCCTCCACTTTATCTGGAAAGTTCTTGTTATGACTTGAATATCCACCTGCTGTCTGGAAACCCACAGGGCCTTGAGTCTCTGAAAATCTTGAGGGACTCATCTTTCCACAAACCCAGCTGACTAGAAACCCAGCTAGCCTGCCAGTATGTTCATGCCCTGATGGAGGAAACTCCGCTGTTTGCCCCCAGAAAACACTTTTCTTTAGGCTGGAGAAGGAAGGTGCTCACCATCCCCCACCACTCGTGCCAGGGAGCAGGAGAGCTCAGGGCAGAAGGTGTTGTAGTTACCTCACGCCTCCATGGGTGACCTCCTTGGCCAGACGGATCTCCTGCTCACCCGCAAAGAAGAGACTGACGGACTTGGAGCAGGTGTAGGGGGAGGAGCCGCACTGCGGGTCGTTGTGCACCTGATTGGGGGGTTCAGAGGCCAGTGTGCAGGGCTCCCGCCACAGTCCTGGCCCTGAGCTTCTGCTCTGACCCCAGTGGCACCATGTGGACCTTCCATTAACGCTGACCGCCTGCCCCCAACGTGCCAAGCACCTTTCCTCTGTGATGTCTCCAGTCCCTGCAACACCTCTTGACCAGAAGGTCAGAGCTATGATTATCTGCATTTCCCAGAGGGAGCAACTGGTACTCAGAGAGGTGAAGTAATGAAAGTCACACACACACAGCCAGAATTCCAACCCAGGACTGAAGGCGAAATTTCAGGGCTCTTTCCAGTACACTGTGCTGTCTCCTTATTTCCAGATTTTTTGTTTTTGAAATCCAGGTTATCCCATCATATTGAAAGCCAAAGTATATGCTCACACAGCCTGACATTCACACACACACACACACACACACACACACACACACACACGCATGCACGCAAGCATGCACGCACACCTCTCACTTATTCACAGGGTATTCTCAATGCACACACTATAAACCCACACTCCTACCAGGACCCTGGCAGGCACAGTCTAGTCCTTCCCAGCACACACAGGCACACATTACCCCCGTACTGCCTGTCACATACACGTCTCCTCTGTCCCCTCCTTAGAACCCAACTCCCAAGAGAGGGAGAAGAACTGAGGCCCCCAGAGCTTAGGGAAAAGTCTGAACATGTTTCTCTTCCCAGTGTAGAAACTTCCCAGGAGCAAACCTTCCATTAGATTACTGTTAAATGTGTTTAAGCAGGCTGAAGTCACTTCATCTAGACATGGGGCCTGTGAAAGCCACCTCATAGGCTAATTAAGTTTTTCCAACTTTTGGACCATGACCCATGGTAGAAAATAGAAATGTACATATAAATAAAACAAAACTTTTACAAAATAGTACTTATTCCTACTAATGTGCAAAACACCATTATAATATTTTCTTTCTTTCTCTTTCTATTTTTTTTCTCTCTCTCTCTCCCTTCCTTCCTTCCTTCCTTCCTTCCTTCCTTCCTTCCTTCCTTCCTTCCTTCCTTCTTTGATGCTGGTTAGAACTCATTAAGTTGATTTCATAACCCACCAGATGTGTGGCATCCCATTAATCTAAGTAATTGTAACATACCCATCATGAAACAACAGTCATGAAAGACCATGATGTGTGAGACCGAGGCAGAGAGGGCAGAATTGGTCAGCCCACCCAGGGCATGGTCCTCAGGGCAGCCCCTGGGGAGGTCTATGCCTGAGACAGAGGGACACACCTAGCTAGCACAGGGGAGACACTGAGCACTAGGATTTCCCCAAACTCCCACCCCCCCTGGCCCTAACTCAGTACTGGCCAAGGTGCCCCTCAGCAGAGCTGGTTCCCCAAGTAGACTTTTCTCCAGGCAGAGGCACTGAGCAGTGCCTGAAGCGGAAGCCCCACTCAACACATGGGCTGAGCATGTAAATCAGGCCTGATTGACAGGGAGTCTCTGACATGTGTTCATATACTGGACAAACTCTGACTGAGCACTAATCCGGGACCAAATGAAGACATGGTCCCTGCCTGGAAAGCTTATATCTGGTAGAGAAGACCAACCTGGAAACAGACCTTTGTGAGAAAAATGCACTGGCAATGTAACAATGCAGAACTTTGGTTACACAGAGAAGAGTTCCTGAGCCAGCTTAAGTCAGTGCATCCAAAAGGGCTTCTTAGAGGCGGTAACTATCCAGGACCTACCATTTCCTCTGAGGCACACTGCTTTTTCTTATCTCAGATCTTTAGCACCCAAGTTCCCTTTATCTAGAAGGTTCGGACATCCAACTTTTACCCCTGTGACCCTTCACTTGGCTAACTCCAATTCATTCTTCAGTTCTCAACTTAAGTGTCACTTCCTCTGGGAAGTCTTCCCTGATCATCATCCTTCCCAATAAGCAAGGTTGGGGTTCCATCACATGCTCCTCTAACATTTGGCATTGCTCTCTGAAGCATTCAGTTGCACTAGAAATGATTCATTTGGTTTGATGTCTACTCCTTGTGTTGTTGTCCACAAGGTCATCACCAAGTCTTGTGCCAGGAAGGGTACAAGTATGCACTTAATACCTAATGAATGATGACTGAGTCAATTACTGGCCAGGGGCAGCCAGGAGTGGGCAGGTGAGAGAGGATTGTGGGACTGCAGCCCCTTCCAGGTATAGATTCTCTAACTATCACAAGAAGAGCCCAGGCCAGCACAACTTCCAGAGCCTAGTGGAAACTTCTAGATGGGCAGAGTAGGGAAGGCCTCACCTGGACTGAGAAAGTCTGCCCCTCAGGTTCATGGCGCCCCACCAGGGTATAGCTGCCCTTCCCAGAGAGGTAGTAGTAGAGGCCATCAAATGTCTCCACATGGTGCTGTCCCCACGCCCGGCAGATGCTGTCCCGCTCAGGGCCGGTGTTGTACACTGTGCCAGAGAAGAGAGAACCTGTCTGTGCAGCTGCAGTGGGCACAAACTAGAGGCCGGTGGGTTCCAGTGCTGGCAGGGAACCCTTCTACACCCTCCAGTCCAGGACCCCCAGGCCTCCTGCCCACAAGCTTTCCTTGTACCCAGGACCAGTCCCAGAGGTGAGATGGAGCTCATACCCACCCATCTGGCAGCGTGGCCCCGTGGCATTGAAGCGTCTGCAGTCACAGAAGGCAGGGTGCACACACTCGCCCCCGTTGAAACAGGAGAACAAGTCTGCATGGAAGACACAGAAGGCGCCTCCCCACTGAGCCCATCTTGGCAAAACCCAGTAATACAGCACCTCCCTCGTGCCAAGGCACCAGACCCAGCCCTCCCAAAGCTACACAGAACTCAGATCCCCACCACAGGTAGCCCCAACATTCCTCAGGAGCTAGCTTTAATGAGGGCACAAGTAGGAGGTCTCAGATCCTGCTGCCTGGCTCCCTCCTTGAGGGACAGGCAGTGTGGGGTCTCAGAGTACCTGTCCTCAGATGCATCAAGTGGCCCCCGGACTGGCCCAATCTGGGCCTTCAGCTCCTTATGCTAAAAGTTCCTGGCTACCAGACAAGGCAGACAGACTGAAAGTATGGAGCATGTGGGGTGCCCAGAGATCCCCAAGTACCATTTTCCTCACTGTTCCTTATGGCCAGGGGAATGGGCCTAAGCATGAACCAGGGAAGGGGGAGATGCCTCACATTTGGAATACAGTAGACAGAAAGGCCACAGAGGACAAGAAGACAAAGTAGAGCAGAGTGTGGTGGAGGAAGGAGCCATGATGCAAGAGAAAGGGCCACAGACACAGGATAGGGTAAAGGCAGAGGCCACAGATACAGAACAGTGCGAGGGGAGAGGCCGCAGAAATAGGGTGAAGTGGGGGTGGGGGGAAACAACCCCTAGATAAGGAAGCACAATCTTACTGGCCTAAGATAGTGTGAGAGGGAAAAGCCACAGGGCCATGGTCATAAGAACAAGATACTGGAGAGGAAGCTCTCCTCAGCCAGGAAAAAGAAAGCAAAATGGAAGTAGAGATCGAGGCTGGGAAAGGTAGAAAGATACTCTTTGCTGGGAAAAAAAGGTCACAAGAGACTCTGAGGGAAGCCTGGCTTGCCCTCACACATTTCCCTGCGGGCCCAGGGCCCTCCGATGGGCTGCAGGGGAGGGGGCCAGGGGACACTTACAAGATGGTGCACATTTGGCCCGATGGAGCCGCCTTTCCCAGGAGGACATGGCTGAGGAGTCCAGGACTTCAGCCCCCTTTTAAAGACAGAAGGAAGAGAACTCAGTCAAGGGCTGACGTCAGGGAGGGACCTCCTAAGGATCATGGCCCTTCCTGTTCTTCATCGGGAGAAGGTGGTGCTCTGCCCCTCAGCGCCCCCAGACAGCCTACCTCTGCAGGCCCGCTTGAGAGGTCTGGAAGGGAGAAATCTCAGGCCTGCCCTAGAGGAGTGAAGGCTAGTATTTACCCTCCAAAGTGGCATCTCGGTGGCCTGAACACAGTCCCTCCCCTCCATGCTCCAATATCCCCCAGCCTTCCCTCCTTTCTTTTCTCCCTCCAGCCTGACACAAAACCCCCTTGTCTGGAGAACAAATATGGTTCCTCCTCACCACGGAAACCACATGAGGTAGACCTAGGAAACAAAGGCAGCCCCTCATGCCAGGACAGGGGAACATCTCACCCCATCCCTACTCCAAACTTCCACACAGGTCACCACCCGCCATCCTCAGAACTCAGCTCCAAGCCAGGATGCTCCCTGATACCATAAATCTGGGGGGTAGGGGGACACAAACAAAGAGAGCCAAGAAATCCTATCTCCTGGACCAGAAATCCCAACACATGGTCTCGTGAGATAAAAACCATCTGAAATTAGAAGTGTCCCAAACATCGGGTGTGTTCAGTCACCACATGGCTAGCTGACTAGGATACCTACACCTGACTTCCTAGGACCCTGGTGTGAGGTGGCTTATGTCACCTGGGACTGGGGTCCTAGGTGCAGCAGGCTCCTCGCCTCTCAGAGCCCGGCCTCCCCATTTGTATAGCTTCCCAGAACCATGTGCCTGGCCCCAGGCCACATGCTGTGAACAGGACAAAGTCCCTGCCCTCAGGGACCTCATGTTCTTGTTCACAGGGCCAACAAGGCACCAACCACACTGAGAGTATTTGTCTCACCTGTCTTTCCTCCCTCATTGTCATCTCTGCATCCCTAAGCAGAAACCCCATCCTCCGGCAAAGGACTCAGAACCCTTGGTCCCTGGAGCCCAACCTCAGTTCTCTGCCCCTCCTTGGCAGGCCCATTCTTTCTACCTCATCCTTGGGTCTCACCCCCTCCCTCTTCACCATCCTGCTAACCCCTGTGAGGTCACCAGCCCCTCTTTGGCCAGGTTTCAGTGCTCTTGTCCCATACTGGCCCCTGGTTCCCAGGTCCTCCCTGGCTCTCCTTACCCTGCAGACCCAGCCAGGGCCCCATGAGTCCGGCTTCCCACCCTGGTTGTAATCGATCTCACAGGGCCTCGGAGACCACGGGAAACACGATCACCATCGGCATCCCATGGCCCCGAAGACCTTCTAATGAAACCTGCTCTTTGTGTCTCTCCACTCCTCGCCCCCACCTCAGATGTGGCTCCTGAGATCACTGTTAATGAAGATAAGATAGCCTGGTCTGCAGAGGCAAGGTCATTTTCTAGAAAACGTTTAAAATCTTTCCCAGATGATTCATCTTTAGTATAGATCAGAAGCTCTTAATCATTTTGATGCCAAGGACCCCTCTGATAATCCAGTGAAGCCTACTGACTCAGTCCCAGAATAATGTTTATAAATACATAAAATAAAACATAAGATTAGAAATACGGCTGAGTATATTGCAATACAGTTACAATAATATTTTTAAAAATCTGTGATTAATAATATTTGTGCTTGTGTATTAATTCACTAAGTAGCAGGATGTAGCAGCAGGTCTTATCACTGCCAGAGTGTTGAAGTAGTGAGTGCACATGAGATCTGGAAATATCAACAACTGTAAGGGGATATGAAAATATATATGATTTCTACTGCTGACAGTCACAGACACTGCTATTGCTGCATTGTGGTTTATAGCCTATAGTAATAATTAAAGGGAACGCTAAATTTTAGTTAAATTGAGGGTCCTATAAATAACAATGTGTTTTTCCCCCCATCGTGGTGTATACCGTCCATTCTCTGGAGAACGGCTGAGCTCTATAGGAATGTGGCGGTACTGAAGTGAGAGTTAGTTGGCTGCTAGTTAGGACCTTCACCCTTATCAATGAGGTTATTCCAGGCAGAAGCCCTCACAGGATCCCCATGTTCACTTTCTAGCTAATGACCTCATTCCCCCACCCCAACTTAATAGCTTTAAAGGAAGGCCATTCCAACCCCTTCTTTGCTCTGAGGAATAATGTTAGAAACCTCCTGGAGGTTTAGCCAGATACTTCCCAAAGGAGAAAGGAGGGAGCTTACCCTGGGATCTATTAAAAAAGCCTGCCAAGGGAATGAGGTGCTTGGGTAAGGGTCATTTTCCCCAGTAAAACAAGGGGATCCCTGCAGTCTTGGGGGGCATTAATGTTGTGGGGAAACAGGCTGGCTCCACCGGAAACCTTGTTTCACCTGCTTTCTGGGACCCCTGGCAGGTCACCTGCCTATCTTGATTTCATCATATATAAAAAGAGTAACAACATTATCGTTCAACTCAAACTGCATCTGACCGTGATTCTAAAACTGGAAGCCTGGAAAAGTGAGCAAACAGAAATAAAGAGCCCAGATAACCCAAACCTTACAGAATAAGCATGTCCTCCTCCTGCCTCAGAGTCTTCATATCTATTTCCAAAAGGCAGGTTTTGGGGGCACACTGTTTTCTATCAGAAACAACATTCCCCAACCTCCTGGCCAAGGAGCCACGCAGAGCTATGCCTAAGGTGCACAACGTGAGGTTCAAGATCCTCTGCAAGACCTGGCTATGGGTGGGCTGGATTTGTAACATGTCTGTAGTTGTGGAAAAGACACATGCAGGACAGGATTGAAAAGAGAACCTGAGTCACCTGATCCAGAGACCAAAAAAATTTGGCAAAGGGAGAAAACAAACGACCACCTGTCCTGAAAGCATGGAGGATCCCAGGAGGGTGGGCAACAGATAATGGTTTGGGGCTCTCCTCCCCAACCAGCCCTTCCTCACAAACCCCACCAAGTGGCTTGATTTTTGTCTCTCCTCTCTAGGTGGGCATCCTTCCTCAAGGTATGGAGTGGGGCCTCTTGCAGGGCTCTGTACCTTCCCAGACCACGCAGGGAGGAGCGAACTCCACTCACCTAAACCCTCATCTTCCTGCTCTCACCCCAGGACAGGGCCGAATTCGGCTATATCCTGATTGCATCTTAGTGCCCAACTCTCCAAACAACACAAAACAAAAACAAAAACAAACTGAGGTGACTACAGGGTCCCAAGAGATTAGGAAAGTGGGAATAGAGGTGTATAGAATATGAATTTGCATATTTCAGACGACATATACTAGGAACACTGTTTGTTTCCTTCCAAATAACTGCAGAGACAACCTTCCTGCAACCCTCAGAGCTCCCCGCCAACCCCAGTCTCAGGGAGACTGCCCAGTGAAGCCCCCTTCCCCAGGCCTCCTCTTACCTGGCCTCCTATCACCATTGTAGCATCCTCTATGGCTAAGGTCACCTCCTGAGAGCTGTGGCTAGATGAGAAACAAGTCTGACAGGGGCGAGGGGAGTGGAATGGGCCATACCCCCCCTCCAGTCCTCCCCTACCCTCTGTGCTAAAACCCTGGGGTCATCCACACCAGAAATAAAGATGGGAGTGGGGAGTGGGGGGTGTGGCAGCCACAAGCTTGCACCTACTCACCTGGGACCCTGGACAGGCTCCAGCTGCAGCGCTGCATTACCCTGGGCTGTGGGTGCTGAGGCTGGGGAGGAGGATTGCTTTCCACTCAAGACAGGCCTCCCTTTGTTGCTTCTCCCACCGCCTGTCTCCCACCTGCTAGGAAGCCTCTTCTGCATTCCCCCATTCTCCCTCCCTGCAGATTTCAATCCTTTCTCCCTCTCTCTAGCCACCTCTCCTACAAGGGTCTCCCTCTTTCCTCGTACTCGCTCTGCCTCAGTTCTCTCTAACTCCCCACCTGGGGTCTCTTCCATCCTACCTAACTTTGGATGCATTGCCCTGGCTGTGGCTGGGCTCTTTTTCCTTCTGCGACCCCTGACCCCTCCGACCCTCGCCTTGGCGGTAGCCCAGCCTTCCCTCAAACCTTTTTCCTTCCTCTCTGAAACCAGCCCAGGCCGGTTCTCCTAAACGTTCCCCTAGCTCCAAGCCTCCCCTAGTTCACACCCCTTCTCACCGAGAGACTGCACCCTCAGGGACTGGCCCGCCGGCTCACCCCAGGGCAGCCAGACGCAGGCGAGTAGCAGGCAGAGCTCGGGCGCAGGGGCGCGCGGGGCCGGGGCCCCCATAGGGGCGCACGGAGACTGGGAAGCCTGAGCACAGGGTCGGGGGCCCGAGTGTCTGTCCCGGCGAAGGCAGGGTCACACCTCCACTCCGCGGCCGGCCGCAGTCCCTCTCACTCTCTGGCCCGAGGGTTCCCTTGGCCCCTCCTCTCAGGCGCTTGGCTCCTCCCCGAGCTACAGTGTCAGGACTGCCCAGCTCATTATCATAACTTGGGCGCCAGATCTCTGCCCACATGACCTGTGGCTGCCCCTCCCGTGGGGAGACTGGATTCAGATCACTGAGTCTCAAGTCCCTTGGGGGAGCAAGCAGGTAGCCAGTGCAGCCCCCAGCATCCCTTCCCCTTCAAAGATTCCCAACTCAGAAACCTGGGTTTTGGATAGCCCTTCCACCAGACACCCAAGATGCTTGTGTGAGTCTGGTCTTCCACTCTCCTTTTACACAAGCCCTGGGACATGCCACTCAGGGGTCCCTTGTCAGTAGCGGAACCAAGGCTCAAGCCTGGAGAATCCTAGCCTATGCGCCCACCACTCACCACTACAGCTTCCTGGGTTCCCCAAGCCCCTACTCTACCCATTTTGAGCACCTCTAGAGAATGGATCATGACTTAGTCCTCTATATGTCCAGCACTAGTTCAGGCCCCAGCCCAGAAAATATTGACTAAATGACAGAAGTGCCTCACACTCCCATATTATTGATCCCATCAAGGCCAGACTTTAACAACAACAACATACAAAAAAACAAACAAAAGCCCAAACAAACAAAAACACCTTAATTTTGAACAAAATATGCTCTCTGTCCAGGAGGAATTGTTTAATGTTGGAAATGTGGGCTTGGGAGCCTTGGGAACCTGTGTATCACGTGCCTAACTAAGTACTGGAAAACAAAGCAGATGCAAGCCTTGCAGATAATTACGATAATGGTGGTGGTGGACTCGGCAGATGCCTAGGCAGGAATGTAAACTTGGAATGCATTCAGTTATTCACCCATCGAACAACTTTGTTGAGCATCTATTTCTTACCTCACATTGTTCTAGTGATATTGTGGGAAATAAAGCATACATCCCCACACAGAGTATGTGGAGCCATAGGCATAGATGAGAAGAAGAGGAGGGAATCAAGGATTGAGGCTTAAAAAACCCTGGTTAGGGAATGGGTGAAGACATATCTTGAAAAGGAACGTTCATTGGAGAGGAGAGTCAGGATTTGGTGCCATCCTCAAAACCACAAGATGACGCATTTAAAGAAGGAGAGAGTCTGTGGGAGTGGTGGTCATGGAAAATTATTGAGGTGGCCAGTGGACTGCATTCCCCTTGTAAGGGCATTTGCCACTTTGCCTGGATTCGATGAAATAACAGCCATATGACTTACTTAAGAGATCTAGAAAATCAAAGTAAGTTGGAGGAGAATATATTTTATGTGTCTTTCCTAGACCTTTGAAAATCCCACAAGTCTTCCCCTTTTATCGCAAGTCATTTTGCATTGGTGTCCATCTCCCTGTCCCCTGTCCCCAAACATGGTGCAAACAGATCATGCTCCCACCATGGATTTAATCCAGGCACAAGCTCCAAGATTAATGGTCCCCACTTTTTCTCATTCACACCTGTTTTTATCATCCCTTTCCTGACCCACTCTTTCTCTCAGTCTGTCCCAGGCTTGGTTCATTATTGTCTTCACACCCCAGCACCAGATCTAGGAGTTGAACAAACTTTGGTTGAATAAATCAAATCAACCAGATGGGGTCTGGGCCCTGGGTAAAGGTCAGCAGTAAATCAGGATGTCACTGCTAGGCCCTTCTATGCCTCAGTGTGTGTGTGTGTGTGTGTGTGTGTGTGTGTGTGTGTTTGGAGGGGGGTTGGGCTAGGGATGTGGGATGGGAAGTTGGTTCAGGAGGGGCACTGCCACCCACTGGTTCAGGCCTCTGTAAGCCTCATAAGACCCAGCCTGAAGGGATTCACAGATCAACGATTTCTTCCTAATGGGAATAAGCCCACGGTGGAGGTCTTATAGAATTACTATGGAGGTGAGATGCCTGGCAGTGGGTGAAGGCCTCAGGAGCACAGGAATGTGCCTCTGTTTGTGCATCCATAGATTATCCCTACCCACTGATGCACCTCCACAAAAAAGTATATTCTGACCTCCATAAAAAAGGCTCAAACCTCCCCATGCCTCCCGAGATCCTCTCCCTCAACTGCTTGTGTTTGGGGGGGGGGAGGGGCACAAGGTCTCACTGGCAGTGAGTGCCAGGGTTGAGATTTGACCCCAGTTCTGCCCAACTGCAGATAATAGACAACAATGCACATTTGTTGAGGACTCACTAAATATCACGGTCTATTTAAACTCCCTACACCAGTGTAGAAGTCATCGAACGCTCCAAGGGGAGCTCCAGCCTGGAGTGCAATCACCGTGCCACCACAGCGTACACACAGTCCGGGCCATTTGCTCTGGGGCGGCGGGGGGGAGCGTCGGTGGGAGGCGACGAGCTTCCGGATAGGTGTTTCAGGCTTCCCAGCGTCCCCGCCCAGCCCCGACCCTACCGCCCCCAGGCCACGCCCCACCGCTCCCAGACCACGCCCCCACCGCTCCTGGGCTGGCGGTTCTCCGTTGCGGCTCCAGCCGGCTTGGGGCCGCGAGGCATCCGAAGTAGCTAGTTGTGCGACGACGCTGTTCGATCTGGCCCAGCCATGGACCGGAAGGTGGCTCGAGAATTCCGGCACAAGGTCAGAGCAGCTCGGGGCCCCTAAAGCGTCCAGGACCCCGGAGTCCTGGACAGGGTGAGTGGGGGATGGACAGACCGAATGCCACCCCTACCTTCTCCAGCCTGGCCTTAGGGCTGCGGATGCACTGGGACCCTTGAGTGTCGTTTGGTTTCCAGCAGGGATCCCCAGTAAAATAAGAGAGGGGACACAAGGACTCCAGGTGTGGGAACTCATAACCTGGTCTGCAGAAAGTGCCCATTCTCCTTCTGGGAGAAGAAGGGTGGGAACTTCTCCGGGGTTGAAATTCCTTACACCTCGGCCTGAGGACAGGATGCCTCTCCGACATGCCCCATAGTGTGCAAATCCCGCAGCTCCTAGTGCCCCAAGCTCAGGGCTGTTGGAGCCTATGGGACAGTGTCTGAGAGGTGAGAATTGGTGGGAAGGGAAGCTGTTCATCTCTCTGTCCTTTGACCTCAAAACATGAGTTAGAAACACTTGAGGGAGCCTCTTCCCCACTTTGGGGCATATCTTAGGGCCTGAGAAGCAGCTGAAGGATGAACACTGACCAGGGGGCAGTGGGAAGAAAGGAGGAGGTACGGAGAGTCAGCCAGACTCTTCAGACAGAGCCACATCTCCCCTGGTGTGTCCCAGTAAGGGACCTCAGGGATGGTTCAGGATTCTCAGGCCCTCACTGAAAGGGGCTGGATTTTGCCCAGGCATTTCCAGAACTGTTTCCTGAGCTATGTGGGAGCTGCTGCGGCCCTGAGGCCAGAGAGGACCATTGGAGGTAACCCAGTGGACCTCCCCACCAGGACCTAGGATGCTTCAGAGCCCAAAGGTGAGGCCAGGGGTATCTGGAGCCACCCACAGGCTTTGCCTGAGGGACAGATGACTCTGTGCCCTGAGACCATCACAGAGCCCAATGGGGCAGTGTCTTTAGATCAGGCCAGACCTCTTCCCAGGCCTGAAGCAGGAGAGCTCAGGTAGGCAAAGTCAGGGTGCTTAACCCTCTCTCCACACAGAGAGGCCCAGGGAGCTAGAGGAGCCAGCCAATGTGGAAGCCATAGGAGCTAAGGGCCAGGGGGCAATCATTCAGTTAATAAACATATTTGGAGTACTCACTCTGTGCCAGACCTCATCTGTGCCCTCAAATTGCTGGCTGCACAGGTGGGAGGCAGGACCTATGTCAATAATTGCCCACGGCCGGGTGCTGAGTGTTGGGATCAAGTTTGGTGGAAGTACAAAGGGGAAATCTCATACTGGCAGAAGTCTCCTAAAAAAATCGGGCTAAGGGTGAGAGATAGCTGGAAATTCAGCAGGAGTTTGGGGGTGGCAACTAGCAAGGGGAGCATGAAACTGTTCACTAGTGCATCCTGTTGTGCAGGGACGCGTGGGGGAGAAATTTCAGCCGCTGAGGACATTTGGTGAGTGTAGATTTCAGGCAACCCACTTCAAAGGAGCATAGCCTCTCATCCCCACCGCCAGACTCAGGCTTGAATTTCAGTTTCCTGCCCCTGAGCACAAAGTAACGTCAGGTCCTTTTGGACCTTTTTCCTATGGGTCCTGTCTTTGCCTCTTTTTTAAGAATTACCTATGGGGTCCCTGGTCTCTTACTAGACCCTGGACTTAGCCCCTGTTTCTCTTCACTAGGGCCTGCAGGCTCCAAAGGACTTCAGGCCTCTGTGTTTCCATTGCCCTGCTCTTCCTCATCACAAGAGTCATTACCTATTAATGCCCCTGTGTGTGCAGGCGGGACTGGCGCCATGTGGGTGAGGCCCTGGTTGGACTTTGTGCCCTGCTGCCTTCTACTCCCAGGTTGAGATCATCTAGGAACTAGGGAGAGAGGACAAAGCAGCAGAAGATACAGAGCGGGGCACACAGCCATACTGGGTGAAATCTGCAGCTTCTGTTGATTGCTTTCTAGTCCCTTCCTTAGTGCTGTAGTGCAAATTTACACCTTGGGAATGGTTTGTAATTGAAATCTTGGGTTGTTGGAAGTAGCACTGAAAGTGGTATATTGTCAGGGAAAGTGCTGTGTGGCCTTGAGCAAGCTATTAACTTCTCTGTGCTTCAGTTCTTTGATTTGTTAAACGAGGATGACAATATATTTACCTAGTAAGGTTCTTGTGAGTATTGGATGAGATCTACACGGGTGTAGGGAGTTTAAATAGACCACGACAGTTAGTGAGTCCTCAACAAATGTCCATTGTTGTTGTCTATGTTCTGAAGTTGGGCAGAACCGGGGTCAAATCTCAACCCTGTCACTCACTGTCAGTGAGACCTTGGGCAAGCCACTTAATCTCTCTGAGCTCTAGTTTCCTCAGCTATGAGATGAGGTTCATACTGCTTACCACACTGGACAGTTAGGATTACATAGGAATTCAAGTACTGGCTCCTCTGGACCTGTAGTAACCATTTGGTCCATGGCCACCTGCAGATACCTGCGGAGCATCCTGTTGGGTGAGCCAGCAGGCTCCAAGCTGTTGAGTAGAGTCTGTTTCTCTGGCCTTGTGCAGTTTCCCCAGGACATCAGCTGGCTTGCATGCCCTTCCCACTCACTGCCTTGGACCAGGATACCAAGGAGAGGGGAGGGGAGCATCAGAGACTAAGTAAGGCTCGTGCCTGGAGAACCAGATTTTCGAAAGAAGGTTGCCCTTCTGCTCACTGCGCCTGTGCCTGTTCGTTGGAGGAATTTGGTTACTCATTTGCTCAAAAAGTTTTTATTGCCTGTACAGTAATCATTCATGTATCTGTAGTGTACCCTGCCCAAGGCCAGGCGCCTGGGGGCAGGAGGAAGAAGGTCAGAAAGGCCCCCTGTCTTCCAGGGTTTTGCGAATCATTCATGCATTCATGCAATAAACATTGACTGAGTTCTTAATATATGCCCAACATTACTCTAACCATTGAATAATAAAACAAAGTCCCTGGTCCTTAGTACACTCTAGTGGGGAAGACAGACAGTTACCAAGTAAACCAATACAAGTATCATATAATGCAAAGTAGTGATACATGCTATGAAAAAATAAACTAGGATGAGAGGGTAGAGAGCAACCAGGTGGTAGTCAGGAAGGCCTCTCTGAAGAGGTGATATCTGAACAGACATCTAGAAAGAAATGAGGGAAGGAGCAAGAATGGAAGAACTTGGAAGAATATTCCAAGAAGAGAAAACAGTAAAATACAAAGGCCCTGAGGCCTTTAGGAACAGCAGGGATGGTGGTGTTTCTGAGAGGAATTACAGATTGAAGAGTAATGGGTGATGGATTAGAGTGGGGCCAGGGCCCATAGACCGGGGCCAGGACTTCAGGTTTTGATCTCAGAGTATTGAGAAGCATCAAGGGGGAGTCTACATTTTGGGAGGAGCAGGTTGGTGGGGACAAGATGGGATGGGGTGGAAACCAAGTGTTCCATTTTGAATGTTTTAAGTTTGAGGTGCCTGTCATTATTAAGTAGAGAGGTGACAAAGAAGGCCAGTGGCTGTGGGAATCTGAAAATGGGGGGACAGATCTATGCTGGAGGTAAGTCTGAGTGAGTCCTTGAGGAATAAATGGTAGTTCAACCCCCAAAACTGATGAGGTCACTTAGGGACACAGTGAAGAGGAAGAGTAGACCCAGGGCAGAGCCAGGGCTCCCTAACCTTTAGAAGAGAGGAAGAGGAGAAGGAACAGCAAATGAGGTAGGAGAAGCAGGGGAAGGAAGGCATGATCAGATGTGCCAAGCCACCGACTAGCATCGCTAGATGGTGCAGTCGGTTAAGCGTCTGACTCTTGATCTCGGTTCAGGCCATGATGTCATGGAATATGAGTTTGAGCCTCTCTCTCGGCTCTGCGCTAGTGGTGGGGAGCCTGCTTGGGATTCTGTCTCTTCTCTCTGCCCCTCCCTTGCTTGTTCTCTATCTCTCTCTCTTTCTCTCAAAATAAATAAATAAACTTAAAAAAACTAAAAGAACAAATGCCACTGACTAGCCAGCAAGACACAAGTGTCTTGAAAAGATGAAGAATAATAAAACAAGAATCAAATATACCCAGTACTACCCAAGATGCATGCTCTGAAGGCCTGGGAAGAAGTGTGGCTGGATCCATTCATTCCAGCAACATTTATGGAGCGCCCACCGCCTGCTAGCTGCCAAGAATACAGATTCTGTATTCATTTACTTAGTTTTAGTCAACAAACACTTAGCACTTACTATTTGTCAGGCACCATGCCAGGTATTTAATGATTATTAACTCAATGAATAATAAAAAACCAATGATTGGGGCGCCTGGGTGGCTCAGTCGGTTGAGCCTCCAACTTCGGCCCAGGTCAGATATCACATTTGTGGGTTCGAACCCCGCATCAGGCTCTGTGCTCACAGCTAGCTCAGAGACTGAAGCCTGCTTCTGGTTCTGTGTCTCCTTCTCTCTCTGACCCTCCCCCTCTCATGCTCTATATCCCTCTGTATCAAAAATAAATAAAACATTAAAAAAATTAAAAAAAAATAAATAAAAAATTAAAAACCAATGATTAATTCCTTATAGAAGGAGGAAATCCTATGAAATAGATACTTTTATCCCCATTTTACAGATGAGAAAACTGAAGCACAGAGAAGCACAGAGCCGGGTGGGGAAGGGGCTCATTGACCTCACTCTGCATGTGCCCCCCCAGGCCGGTGTCTGGGCCACACACAGGTTAGCGGGGAGACAGGAGAGTAAAGAGAGAATGTACAACACAGCTTGGTGAGTGCCCTGGCAGGGGTGGGAACAAAGTGGTGTCACGTGCACAGAATGACAGCGTGGGGTTTGTTGGGAGTGAGGGGGCATGAGGAAAGGCTTGACCAAGGAGAGTGAATGTTTGAGGCATCTTAAAGATGGAGGAAGGCTCACAGAGAGAAAATGCTGCTGATATTGCCACCGCCAAGAACCCATGTTTCACACCAGCCAGAGTTGAGCAAGAAACACATGGCTCATCCCATGGGTTTCCCAAATGGGAAACGAAAGAGAGCTTTATGAAGGGTAGACCTGGACGAATGAACCCACAAGGGGTGGTCACAGGGCCTGGGGGCAGCAGCAGGAAGCCAGGTGCTTCTGAAGGGGCAAAGGAAGGGGAGAGCCATGGCTACTGACTGAAGCTCAGAGCCGCCTGTAAGGGGATGTAGCAGAGTGTGAGCTGGGGAGTCAGAACCCCATCTTCTCTCTCCTCAGGCCCTCTCACCACCAGCTGGGTGTTAGAGAGCAGGGAGCTGAGGCAAAGCATCCTGGGACACAGGGCAGCGTGGGGAAGGCTGCAGAGTGAGTCTGGAGACACAAAGGAAGAGACGCAGCCCATGTTTCAGAGTCCTCAAGATTTTGGAGCCCTGGGCACTGTCCTAAATACTTTGTATATATTTGCTTATTTAATCCCCGCAACAGCCTGAGAAGGGCAGATGTTCATCGCGTGGAACAACACGCATTATTTAATCTGTTCTTGCTCTCTTTCTCGCTCTTTGGCTGGATGCACACGTGGAGTTGTATTTGCATGAGCTGAATGTTGTTTACTTCCCTGGTGCAGCTATCCTGTAGGGCCAGTGTCTGTGGAGGAATGCTGGGAGATAAGGTTGGAAAGGGCCCAAAGCTAAACCCAGAATTTGCCTCAAGTGCTCTAGACAAGGGACCTGAACCCCCTCTACCCCTACCATACAGACAGATAGCAAAGAGCTGGTTGAGCATCAGCCAGAGAATGCTGATGCAGGATGGAGGAGCCCAGAGATAGGTGGACCGGAAAGGAGGGATTGATGTGATAAAGTATTTGTAGATGGGGGCCTCCTTTAGGGTTTCTGTGCCCATATCAAGAGAGATCCAAGAAAAGGAAAAGAGTTTTTTAAATGTTTTATTTATTTTTGAGAGAGAGAGAGAGAGAGAGAGAGAGAGAGAGACATCATGAGCAGGGGAGAGTCAAAGAAAGAAGACACAGAATCTGAAGCAGGCTCCAGGCTCTGAGCTAGTGGTCAGCACAGAGCCTGATGCAGGGCTCGAACCTACAAACTGCAAGATCATGACCTGAGCTGAAGCCGGTCGCTCAACCAACTGAGCCACCCAGGGGCCCCAGGAAAAGATTTTTAAATCTAATTAGAAAAGACGCAGTGTCTTGCACATAGTAGGTGCTCAGTAAATATCTATCAGACAAATACATACAAAAAGTTATATCTGGTAAGTGGATACTATGTGGTGGTTAGAAACAAAGCAAAGGTTTTGGAGCCAACTGGCATAAGTTGGAGTCTCAGCTGTGCTCCTTCTTCGAGCCTGTATTTTCTCATCTGTCAAATGGGGATGATCCATGCACGTCAGAAGTTTGTTGGGAAGTTAAGAGAATTCACATAAAGTTCCTAGACATGGTTGGCAGTCGGTAAACAGAGTATGGCCTGAATGAGTGAACAAGGAGCAGTCCAAGGGCCAGATTCAAGGAGCTCCTGCTCTAGGGCACTTTGTGCCATTGTCCTAATACCCTGCGTTCAGTGTAAAGCACCTGGCATGCAGTGGGTGCCGTGCAGAGGTGCACAGTGCCCAGAGGTGTCTGTTGAATGATGAATGTACTCCAGTTGCTCTAGTCTAGAGCCTTCTTTCTGTCCTCTTAGTTCAGCCCTGGGTCACCACCTTCTATTACTCCTCAGCCACATCGGCCACAGCCTCTTGGTTCAGTTCCAGCTCGTCACAAAAGAGTAGGTAACAAACTGGTGCAAGATGGACTGTCCTGCCTCCTCCCACCTGAACTCTGCCTTCATTTAAGGGGAATCTGAGCCTCCTCTTCTCAAGTCTCTCCTGACCATGCACAGCTCAGAGCCTCCTGACCCGCCTCCCAGCTAGAGGCCGTTCTAGCCCTCTTACTCAGTCTTGGGCTAAAGAGAGAGTCAAGGATACCAGCCGGTAGAGATCCACACTGAACTGGCCCAGGGAGTGGAATCTGGGGCTTCTACCCACCAGTTCCCCTGGGAATGAGGTGCTAATGTAACAGCTCCTGACCTTGACCTTGGAGTCCCAGCCATTGACGTCAGCAAAGTTGAAATGATGTAACTTGACTCTCCCCAGGGGTGTGTGTGGGGCGGGAGTGAGGGACTGAAGGGACGTGGAGAGGTGAAGGAGTAGCCAGGAGGCTGACTAGTGGACAGACGTCAGGGCCAGCCTAGCCTAGGCCAGGCCAGGCCAGGGCAGAGTTGCCCCTGGCATTGGTGACACAGAAGAATGGTAGGGTGCGTCCAGTGGGTGGGATGTGCTATCTGAGCGAGTGGCCCAAATCCTTTCTGAAAGCAGTTATCCGGCATTACAGTCACCATCAGGTAAGTCACTGGGCTTCTTCCAGACCAGGGATCTGACACTGGCATTGCCACTCTGGACTCTGGTGACATAGCCATGGGAGTGAGCAGTAACATTGCTACTGTGAGGGTGCATCTCAGTCAGGTGGAGGTTCACGTGTGTGTGTATGAATGTGCACCTGCCTGGGGAATGAGGTTCAGCCTGGCTGCATCTGGATGTGCAGAGGTACTCTTGCAGCCACTTTGCGGTGATATGCATGTGTCTGATGTGTTATGATCAGGGGGCCAGCCTGGCCCCTGGCTACCCTCCTCTCACAGCCCCAGCCCTGTGGAGATGCTGAGGAGGCCCTTGGCAGTGGTCTTCCCCTCCCTCAGGTCTGTTATGGGAGTGCTGGGCCTGGGGCAATAATTCTGCCCTTGGGTTTTCTAGGTGGATTTTCTGATTGAAAATGATGCAGAGAAGGACTATCTGTATGACGTGCTGCGGATGTATCACCAGTAAGTGTGCTGGGTCCAGCTTCTGTGGACCACCCTGGGTACCTCTGTCTCGAGGGAGCCCTGGGATGGGTTCTGAGACAAAAGGACCCCCCCTCCCATCCTTGGGAGCTCTGGGAAGGGGGCAGATGCTCAGTGCTCCTGGGAATCAAATGGACATGCCATTCACTTGCCTTAGCAAACATTTACACAAATACTCTGTCGTGGCTTTGTGCTAGAAGCTCAGGGTACATGAGTGAACAAGACAGACTGGTCGCTGCCCTCAGTTTGCTCATAATCCAATGGGGGAGGCTACCAAGTTGCCAGATAGGTTCAACAGAATGTAATTGCTGAGATCAAACAAGAAATGGCAGCTGCCCCTAGCTGTCCGTCAGATGTCTCTTATTTATTCATTCAGCCTGCATTTGTAAGCTCCTACCTCTTGCTGGGCCCCAGGCAGAATCTGGAAATGGAAAAGATCTATTTTCTTTCTTCAAGTAACTCGTGGCTCAGTGAGGGGAGGATACAGACACTACAACCACAAAGAACTCTAATATAAGTCACAGAATAACTGATAAGGCGAAGTAAAAGGGTGTGAAGAAAGGAGCATTTGCTTCTAATTACAGCAGGACTGAGATGCCTTGAGCTAGGTTTTGAAAGATAAGAAGGATTTTCATAGGTGGAAATATCAGAGAAGGACATTCTAGGATGAGGGGTCACTATGAGCACAGGTACAGAGGCATGAAAGCACAGGGAAGTGATAAGTAATCCGGGGGAGTAGAACCCAGGGCACACAGAGGCCATAAACAGCTACAATCCTGGAGCAAGTCCATGGAGACAGGCCGTGGAGGCCAAGGAGCATGGATGGTTTGCTCTGGGCAGTGGGGGGCCATTGAAGGGTTTTGAGAAGGGGAGTGACTTATATTTAGGAAATACTAGAGGAGAGTGAGCAGGTCAGCTAACAGCTGGAGAAGAGCAGGCCAGAGATGCTGAGGATCTGAACGGTATGAAGTGGGGTCACGTGAGAGATAACGTGAGGGCAGACCTTGCAGAGCTTAGCTGTGGATCAGAAGTAGAGTTCGAGAGGGGCCTACAGCATCTCACATGAAGCTTTCTGGCTCGGAAGATCCTGGGCTTCAGAATTAGGCAGAGCTGAGTTTGAATCCCGGCTTAGAGTTCATCTGTAGAATGGGTTAACAACCCCCTACCTCACCACTTTCCTTGTGACATGTAATGTGAAAGAACGAAGCTCTTCTGAGGCAGCTGGCCCAGAGTGAGGGGCTCCGGGATTTTCCCGAGTGCTCTCCCCATTTCCAAGGCCTGGGCCCAGTGGGTGGCCACCCAGCCTGGGACTGCCTCCTCTTGGAACTCTTAGATGTCACCCAGGCCATGGGCAAGGCTCCAGGTGTCCCCGTGTCTCCACAGAACCATGGATGTGGCCGTGCTTGTGGGAGACCTGAAGCTGGTCATCAATGAGCCTAGCCGCCTGCCGCTGTTTGACGCCATCAGGCCCCTGATCCCGCTGAAGCACCAGGTGGAATACGACCAGCTGACCCCCCGGCGTTCCAGGTGCGGAAGGAGCTGCCGGGACAGAGGCTGGAGTGGGAGAGGTCACCTGGGAAGGACTGGGTCACTCACTGGTGGATGGGGCAGCGCTGGCGGTCGGGCCAGCGCTGAGCCTTCACTGACCTCCCCCATGGCAGGAAGCTGAAGGAGGTGCGTCTGGACCGTCTGCACCCCGAAGGCCTCGGCCTCAGCGTTCGTGGGGGCCTCGAGTTCGGTTGCGGGCTCTTCATCTCCCACCTCATCAAAGGGGGTCAGGCAGACAGTGTCGGGCTCCAGGTGAGCAAGCAGAGTCCAGGGGGGTGGAAGGTCAGGGCCTCAGGCTTCCTGTCTCCCCCTCACCCCACAACATGGTCACCTCACCTTTCTGAGACTTTGGGGGAGGAAAGTCTCCTTTGGGCTGATGCATCCTGACAGATTTTCCTCAGGCCTGTAGATATCAGGCTGCAGGCAATTGCCAGTTTTCTTCAGTCAAGTTAGGAACCTGGACACTGCATTTCACCACCCTCCCCACTTCCCAGAGGAGGAGCAGAGTTATGTTGTAACACCTGAAGCTTCAGATGTGTAGCCTTTTCCTGGAAGGGAAAAGGAAATCCCAGTGTAGTATGGTGCTTAAGAGCCTAAACCCTAGAAAGCCAGACTGTGGCTTTGCTCTTCATTAGCTATGGGAATATGATGAAATTACTTAACCCCATGCCTCAGTTTTGTCATCTGTAAAATGGGGATAATAATAATACTCCCTCCCTCATCAGGTTGTTATGATATAAAGAGTCACAGATAGTAAGTGGCAGAGTCAGGATTTGAACCCAGTCTCATGTCTCCCAAGCCCGGGGATCTCGCTTCAGCACCCCAGGTGCCTTCCCTCGGGGTCCCACACCTCAGTGACCTGAGGGTCTGAGCAGAGATGAGCTGACCTCCAGGTCTCACTCCTGCTGGAGTGCAGAACTGTGTTTTTGTGCGTCCACATAGAAGAGGCCCTCCCACCGCCTCCCAAGGCTGCCAGCACGTTTGTTTGTTATCAGGCAGCCAAGACAGGGCTTCAGGGGGCTCTGAGGCTTCTGGTACAAGGCCCCACGGAGAGGGAGGTGGAAAGTGGGAGCTGACAGACAGTGCTTTGTTCTAAATCCCTGTCTCACGGCTCGCCAGTGGCGGCTGAAATTTCAGCCTCTTCATTACTCCCCTCCTGTGGGGCACATTTTCCAGCCCAGAAACACAGCCAGAGAAAAAACATAATGAGCTCCTCTCTTGGCATCGACCGAGGCCCTCTTCTTTTCCAGGGCGAGCATTTCTCAACAATGCTTCCATGATTGGGGACATCAGGGCATTTTAATGAAACTCAGAGTTTTACCTCCCCACCTGTTTCTCAGGCTTATGAATTGTCTTCTCTTTCTTGGGCTAATGGGCTCATCTGTCCTTTGTGCTGCCGTCCCTCAGATCGTCATTTCGTTGTGGCCCTTGCACAAAGGGTCCTTTGCAGGGCTCCACGCTGCAGTGGGAAAGAGAGGAAAGCTGATATTGCAGCCTGAGCCGGGGGCTGTGTGGGAATCATTCTGAATGGGGTCCTAAGCAGGTTCCCTTTAGGGACAAGAGAGGGAGCCTGACTCAGAGAAGCTTGGGGAAAATGTCCACATCCATTCATCTGTCTTGGTTCATGTTTCTGGGAAGATCTCCTACCTGAGATCTGAGGACAGGAGAAGTTTCTGGAAGGCAGGGGAGGGGCATGTCCAGACTGGCTGGACTGAAGGCCCTGCTGATTTGACCTGTGAGGCTGGGCCCAGGTGGGGAATTTGGACCTGTTAATGAGACTCAGCCCTGGCACTCCCATCTCTCCATTCTTGTCCATCTATTGGACATATTTTAATGTATTTTTTTAAGTTTACTTATTTATTTTGAGAGAGAAAGAGAGTAAACAGGGGAAGAGCAGAGAGAGAGAGAAAGGGAGAGAGAGAGAATCCCAAGCAGGCTCCGTGCTGTCAGCACAGAGCCCAATGCAGGGCTTGAACTCATGAACTGTGAGATCATGACCTGAGCTGAAACCAAGAGTCAGATGCTTAACTCATTGAGCCACCCGTGCACCCCATATTTTAGATTTTTTTCCAAATGTGTTTCTCTGAACCTATGTCCTCTGCCCTCTACAACGTGCTGTGGAGTCCAGGGCTAGAGAATGACTCTGTGTGCCTTAGTTGTATGGACAGAGTAATCTCTGCCTTTCCTATGGGACTTGAGGTCACCTGTGACAGTTGGCAAGAATCCAGAGAGGACAGGATGCAGGGAATTGCAGCCAGGCTTGGCCAGGTGCCCTTCCTCTCTGCTTCCAGATGCCTGGGAAACACTTGTCTGTGTGGGAGACCTGACTTCAAATCCCAGCGACACTTTTTACCAACCAGGTGACTGTGAGCAAATCACTTTACTTCTCTGAGCCTCATTTCCTCATATGATTAACAGAAACACAGAATCATTATAAAAAGTGAGTGCAAAGAACTAGACCAGCTGCCCTCCTTACAGGAGATGCCCCCAGAAATCTAGAGAGTTCTTTAGTGATCCCCTACCTATGACACCTTTTTGAGCCTTTTGCCACTCTTGTCAGGACCGCTCGAAGATTGGGGTCTGTATTGAGAAGTGGAAGGGAAGCATTCAGGGAGCAATATTGAGAAGGTGATTCTGTAGGGACGTTGTAGAGGGTGGGAGTTGGCTACTGTGTGCCTGCCCAGCTCCCAGACCCCCGAGTCAACCGTGTCTCCCACATGTACCAACAAGTCCCCCAAAGGACAGCACATGTGTGTTAAGCGGCCCCTGACCTGTGCTGGCCTCAGGCTGGAGGGGGGCATCCAGGATCCAGTCCCTGTTTTACAGCTAATGGCTGTGTGACCCTAGACAAAACATCACCTCCCTGGGCCTCAATTTCATGTGATGTCTGAGCCTCCTTCTGTCCCCACAGGTTTTTTTTTTAATGTTTATTCATTTTTGAGGGACAGAGACAGAGCACAAACAGGGGAGGGGCAGAGAGAGGGAGACACAGAATCTGAAGCAGGCTCCAGGCTCTGAGCTGTCAGTGCAGAGCCCGACGCAGGCCTCAAACCCATGGACTGTGAGATCATGGCCTGAGCTGAAGTTGAATGCTTAACTGACTGAGCTGCCCAGGGCCCCCAGCCCCACAGTTAAGTGAGGAGCTTCAGGACTGACCCGCAGAGCCAAGGTGCTTGGAGGGGCCCACAGCACTGTCTAGCAGCGGATGAGCTCACCACAGATCTATATCCAAGGATGGCCCTGCAGGCTGCGAGCCCCTGTCTCTCCCAACTGAATGAGTCCCAAAGTCCTGAGAACAGGGCAGGAATATTTAGGGCTCAGGCCCAACTAATGATAACAATTGTGACCATTAATTGATTACTAGCAGTGTGCCAGGTGCTGGCTGGCTTTACATGGACCTGCTTACTTAATTCTCAGCTGCCTGGGATTCTCCCCATTTTACAGATGAGAGGAACTGAGGTTCAGAAAGGACTTTCTCCTCTCCTGAGCACAAGGTTCACAGGGATTCAGAATGGTCTAGCATTTGACATACCATCGTAGGCTGTCCCACAAAACAGCCTCTCATGAAACTAGGCTGCCCCAAACCTCTGGCAGTAGAATCATTTACTTTTAGACCAAGAAGGTTGGGAAGCCACCAGACTCTGCACGTGGCATGTGTCCAGGCCAGCTTCAAGGAGCTCATGCTGTGACGCCTACAGTTCTTCCGAGGTTGTCTAAATGGACAAACATGTCAGCAGGGCCTGTGGTTGTTCTGTGTGTGCCACGAGTGTTCATGACAGGATCAAGTGTGCTTTCCTTATTAATGAGCAGAGAATCATTGTGAAAATGTTGAGAGCACAGGCACAGAGTCAGAAAGCTAAATTTAAAAATGAAGATTTTCTTTGACTAATAAAAATATTTAAAAAGAGAGAGAGAAATAGAGACTAGCCCAAGGTTGTGCAGCTAACAAGAATAGAAGAAGTGTTGGGTTGGGGTACCTGGGTGGCTCAGTTGGTTAAGTGTCCCACTCGTGATCTCAGCTCAGGAGTTGATTTCAAGGTCGTGAGTTCGAGCCCTGCACTGGGCTCCACACTGGGCATGAAGCCTACTTAAAAACACAAAAAAACAATGGAAGCAGAAGTTTGAATCCAGGACGTCTGATGCCAGAGCTTTGTGTTTATTCACTGTTCTTTGCTCACTCCGAGTGGGAATTCAGAGGTCAGGTCTGTGGCAGAGTTAAAATGCTCATTGAGCTTCCATAGAGTGGAAGGAAAGAAGTTGTGTGTGTGTCAGTGATGTGAACGTGGGTCAGGAATCATGGAGGTTCCCCACCCTGACTCAGCTATGGTGTCACAGTGATTAACAAAGACAGGAGAGCCTGCTCTGCCGGCGGGGTGGGACAGAAGCCAAGGAAGATCTGCCTGGATCCAGGTGAAGGTTGCCCGTTGCATGGGTTAAAGAAGCCGATGGTGACCCAGTGGGGAAAAGGGACACTGGAGTGAGGGTCTAGAGTCCTGAGTCGTAGTCCCGTCTCTGTGCCTCTCACACCCCCTCCATGTGGGTTCCCCCATCTGTAAAATGGGTCAGAAACACTGCTTAGGAGTGTCACTATGCTGGGACCCCTCAAGCTGATGGAGAGTGGGTTAGTTATAACTAGATACTAAGGTGCATACCGAGGTTTCTTCTGAGAGAAGACACATCATCGCCCCTTTCCTGGAGAGCAGACCCCGAGCATCTAGTGGCAAACCTGCCCAGCTGCCTGATGCCCCCTCAACCATGTGCTCATTCCCTCTGCCTGTGGCCAAGGTAGGGGATGAGATCGTCCGGATCAATGGATATTCCATCTCCTCCTGCACCCACGAGGAGGTCATCAACCTCATCCGCACCAAGAAGACCGTGTCCATCAAAGTGAGACGTGAGTAAGAGGCCAGAGGACCAGGGGCACTGATGGAGGGGTGGGGCGGGGCCCCTAGCTCCTGGGAGACCACCCTAACCCCTATGCCTCTCTCCCACAGACATCGGCCTGATTCCCGTGAAGAGGTGAGCAGAACCTTCCTCAGCAGACAGACTCTTCCCTGTGGGCTCAGGGTCCTGGGATTGGGGTTGGGATCTGGCTTCTGCCAAACCAGCACTGCTCCTGGGCCAGCAGTGGCTGGAGGGTCCAGATGGGCAGCTCTGGATTTGGAGCCTGGTTACTCAGCCATCTCTCTCTAATGACTGCCCTTTCACTTTTCCTTCCCCCCAGCTCTCCTGATGAACCCCTCAAATGGCAGTATGTGGATCAGTTTGTGTCAGAATCTGAGGTAAGGGCCAGGACCACCTGTGATGGGGTCTGGACAGGGTTGTCTTCAAGGAGAGGACAGCAGGTCCCAAAGGGAGAGCTTGCCCCAGAGACATGCTTTCAGGGGCTTTAGACAGGCCCCCAGGGCATACAGAACATCCCTGAGGGTGGTGAGCCCTCAGCCAGGCCTCCCTGGGGCAGACATACCCCCCCAGGGACCTAATGGTGAGCAATCTTATGTGAGGACAGCAGTGCTTGCTCTAAAGGGCTTTATGAAATCAAGAGCCCGTAGCACACACATGGACATCCAGTGACCCTTCTCCCATCCTTCCTCCAGGGGGCGCGGAGCAGCCTGGGCTTCCCTGGCAGTCGGGACAACAAGGAGAAGAAGGTCTTCATCAGCCTGGTGGGATCCCGGGGCCTTGGCTGCAGGTGGGTATCAGTCATGCCCTGGGGCGAGTCCCGCCTGGCCAGTAGACCCCAGTAGACCCCCAACACCTCTCCCCTTTCTCACTGCTGCTTCTGAGGAGATGACACTTCTCAGTGCCTGATTTCCTGTCTGAGCTTCACAACAGCCCTATACAGCCAGAGGGACAGCGCTGACAGGCCCATTTTGTAGATGAGAAGACAGAGGCCCAAAGGCAGAACCATGTTCCATTGGTCGGCCCTTGAATCACTGCAAAAAGAGCCTGTCCAGCTGGCCATCTCTTTACAGTTCCCTTGTCATTTACTACCTTGTGGGTTTCCTTAAGTGACAGCCAGGGAATTGCAAACAGGCGTCAGGCCACCTAGGCTGTTCCTTTTTTTTTCCTTTTTTTTAATGTTTATTTATTTTTGAGGGAGATAGACGGAGTAGGAGTGGGAGAGGGGCAGACAAAGAAGGAGACACAGAATCTGAAACAGGCTCCCGGCTCTGAGCTGTCAGCACAGAGCCCGACGTGGGACACAAACCCACAAACTGTAAGAACAAGACCTGAGCTGAAGTTGGAGCTTAACCGACGGAGCCACGCAGGTGTCCCAGGGCTGTTCTTTTTACAGGCACAGCTGCTCCAGGTACAGATCTAGGTTCCAGCCCCTGCTCTGCCACCTGTGAGCTCTAGAACCCTGGACCGATCACTTAACCGCTCTGTGCCTAGTTTCCCCTCTATAAACTGGGGAAGACGATACAAAACCAGTTGTCATGAGCAGATATGAGGCGACAGAGGTAAAGTACCAGCTTAGTGTCTGGTAGGGAGTAAGCAGGTGGTGAACATTAGCTATTGTTATTTAAGTTTTTCCTGTTGTTCCCATTCATTCACATTTACTCAACGCTATTCTGCCAAGTGTAGGGGATGAGAAGTCCCTCCTTCCCAACCATTAAATACTTAGAGTGGAGAGTGGCGAGGACTCTTACAGAGCTGCTTTCTGGATCGGAGTTGGCAGATAGGTCTCCCGCCCTGTGCTGTTTCTACTTAGTTGGTGATGGCTGCCTGAGGACTACATGACCCTCTTTTGACTCCCCTCAAAGGGAACTACTGTTGACCAGATGCCTTACCGATAACATAAATGGTTGCTTAACACGTATTTTGTGTTTTCTCTACTGTATACTATACGCTTACGGCGAAGTAAGCTAGGCGAAAGAAACTGTTAAGAAAATGCGAAGGAGGAGAAGTTGCGTTTCCAGGGCTGAACTTCAGGAAATCCACATAAACGTGGACCCATGCAGTTCAGACGCTGCTGTTCAAGGGCGAGCTGTGTTGTGAAAAGAACTCCAAGGCTGTATCTAGGGTCGGTGGAAGAGTGCTATGATCAGTTCGTGATGTCTGCCACAGATGCGGGAGGGGAAAATAACTGCACAAATGCATCCTTGGCCTAGGGGTCTTAGGAGCACTGAGGAGAGAGCAGCTAGTGTAGGCTTGGGATAGAATAAGGAGTTTGCCAAAAACCTTGGAGAGGAGATAACGTCTGACTCTGAAGGAATGGATAGGAAAGTGCTAGAAAGAGATGAAACAGCATATGCCATATATTGGGTGAGGGGCTGGGTAGCAGGAAATTACAAACAGTTTTCTGGGCGCTTGTCTTAGGGAAATGAGGCTGGACAGGTAAACGACGGAGCCCCGCGGGCACTGAGCCACCTCGTGGGCTACCTGGCTCCTGGGGGGCTGGAGTACCGGCACGCAGGCAGAGGGATCAGGATGTTGAGAACCAGCAGTGCTGCAGGGCGTGAGCAGAGCCTCACCTGCATTTCCTATCCCCCCTCCCCCCAGCATTTCCAGTGGTCCCATCCAGAAACCCGGCATCTTTATCAGCAACGTGAAGCCTGGTTCCCTGTCTGCCGAGGTGGGGCTGGAGGTGAGTGACGACGCTGGGACAGCCCCAGGGGAGGTGCAGGGTCAGACGTTGACCCCGGTCATCACACAGTGATGGAGGTGCAGACCTTCCCACACAGCCCTCTCCCAGCAGCCGCTGGCGGCTGATTCCTCCCCCCACCCCCAAGGCCTGAGGGAAGGCTTTACGTGTGACCTTTGTACAGTCTTCTCTGGCTCTGAGAATCTTTGCTCCTGACCTTGGGGATGTAGTAATAATAAAGAATTGACATTCATTGAGTGTTTACTGGGTAGGACATTGTTCCAAGCCCTTTAAAATGTGTAAGAACTCCGAGAATTAGGTACTGTCATTTTGTAGACGCAGAAACTGAGACCTGGAGAAAGTGTGTGATTTTTCTAAGATCACCTACCTAGTGTGATAGGGCTGGGATTCAAACCTAGGTGGTCTGGTGCCAGAGCCAGAATTCTCTTTTTTTTTTTTTAAGTTTATTTATTTTTGAGAGAGAGAGAGCTCGAGCGTGTACACACAAGTGTGGGTGTGGCAGAGAGAGATAGGGGGACAGAGAATCCCAAGCAGGCTTCATGCTGTCAGAAGAGAGCCTGATGTGGGGCTCAGACGACCATGACTGGAGCCGAAATCAAGAGTCAGATGCTTTAACCAACTGAGCCACCCAGGTGCCCCCAGAACTCTTAATCTCTACTTTGTACAAGTTCCTTTTTCTGTGCTTCAGTTTCCTCTTTTATAAATTGGAGGCAATAGCCTTCCTTCTAGGGTCATTGTGTGGATTAAATGAATTAATACATATGCTTCCAACTGTGGCTGGCACACAGTAAGGGATTGATGAATGCTAGCTATTACACAAAATATTATTATGGCTCAACAAAGCCTCTGCCATATGAGAAACCCAAGGCTCCTATGTGTAAAAACTGAGTTTTTAAAGCAAATATCATAAATCAGTCCAAAGGAATGAACCTCTAATGGCATAATATTTGACAGCTGATAAAAGAAATATGAAGCATAGGCACCCTGAGAGGATACCATCAGAGCTTTCTAACTGCTGTATTCATGAGGAAGAGTTGAGGTGCAGCCACTGGAAGACCCAGCATCGGACCCCGACCCCCAGGGGAAGCCCTTTCTGCAGCTGAGTGGGTTTACAGATAGTGGAGACACACACTGAACCCTCTCCATTTCTCCGCCAGACAGGGGACCAGATTGTTGAAGTCAACGGCATCGACTTCTCCAACCTGGACCACAAGGAGGTGAGATGCGGGATCTTCACCTGCAGGCCATAATCATGTCTGCCCTTCACTTCCTGCGCCCTCCCTAGCCCTGCCATGGGGTCTGAGCCCTTCTGTGCTCTCTAGAGGCCTCGACTGCTCTGGTCTGTCAGGCTTCAGACAAGGTCTGTCTGTCCCCCCAGGCCGTCAACGTGCTGAAGAGTAGCCGCAGCCTGACCATCTCCATTGTAGCTGGAGCTGTAAGTCCAGAATGACCTGGTAGGGCCCCTGTCACCCCTGACTTCCAGCCCCAACCCTTCAAACCCCTGATCTCTGGCACACACTCCTGGGAAGGGCCAAGGGCCTCCTTTCCTGAAGCTCTGACAGAGCAGAGGGAGAGATCTCTGCCTAGCAAGGAGAAGCTTGCTCAGAGACAGCAGGAGCCGCAGTGCCTGACACAGGGGGCCATGGAGATAAGAAGACAAGCTGCATCTCGGTCCCCAGGGCTGTGGCAGTGATGCCCAGATTCCCCAGGAGACTGAGCAAGGGGTCTCATTTCACTCCCCTGAGGGCCGAGAGCTGTTCCTGACAGACCGGGAGCGGCTGGAGGAGGCACGGCAGCGCGAGCTGCAGCGGCAGGAGCTTCTCATGCAGAAGCGGCTGGCGATGGAGTCCAACAAGATCCTCCAGGAGCAGCAGGAGATGGAGCGACAGTGAGTGTGGCCAGCCAGGGTGCCCCTCCCTCTCCCTGCCACCGTGTCCTGGGCCAGCTTCATCCTGCCCCCGCTGGGGCCCCTCCTCAGACCAGCTGAGTTCAGTGGTGCTCAGTGTACCCATCTCCATCCAGCCTCCAGACCACCAGGCTCTTCCCTTCTAGCTGAGGAGAGCTCTTGACTTCCAGAACCCAGAAGTAGGGAAAATGAGGATGCTACCAGCAGTGGCTAACGTTTGTTGAGTATCAGTCATGTGGCCGGCCTTGAATCAGAACCATGTTTTTGGTTTACTTAATCTAATTCCCACAATAGCTCTGGAAGAGAGATGGTATTGTCCCAGTTTTCAGGTGAGGAGACTGAGAGGTCTTAACTCAGGGAGGTGAGGTCACTTGTGAACAAAGTCACATGGGCCAAGCTGGGACTCACTCCTGTCTGTGGTAGTAAAGCTCACCCATCCCAGGGTTGGTGGAGATGACAGACTGAGAAAACAAGTGTAGTGAACGTTTCACAAATAAAAAGCTACTGTCAAAATCCAAATCCAGATACATCCTAGGAGTGTAAAAAGAATCTTGGAGAGGAAGGTGCACAGGATCTTTCCCTCTTCCCCACCACAGAAGTAGCCTGGAGAATCAGCTCTGGTGGTACCTCTGCCCATTGTCCTGGCCTTGGCCAGCAGCCCTGGCTACATGTTGCCTGGGGCCCTCCTCCCAGAGGACCTCACACCCGCCAGGCCCTGCCTACCATCAGTCACTTTATCTAAGTGTTTGAAGGACACACAGAGTGTGGCCTGCATTGATCTGCCTCCCATCCCTGGCTGCACAGAATTTCTGCTCAGCAGTGCCAGGCAAAACCAAACAAGAGCACCGGGCCCAGATTTTCTTGGACCCACTTCCCCAGCATTCAAATCTGGTCCAGGCATCCTTGGAAGGGAACCTGTAAGAAAGATTTTAAACCTTTCTCAAATTAGGAATTAGCTACAGGGAAGAGAGAACTTCTCTTGCATAGCCTCCAACATAACAATCTGAATTTGTGTTTCAGAAGAAAAAAGGAAATTGCCCAGAAGGCAGCAGAGGAGAATGAAAGATACCGGCAGGAGATGGAACAGTGAGTGCTTGGGTTCGCAGTCTGAACACACATCTGTATGCAGATGTGAGCGTGCTGTTGGGATTGCACCCAGAGGCCGCCTCCAGGCCCAGTTTGGCTGGCCTTCTTGTCTCCTGGTGGATCCTCCTTTATCTGAAGCCATTCCGTAATTCTAGTCAAGCCCATCACATTAAGGTAGCTAGAGCACTGTCCTATAATCCCCAGGTGGCATTGATGCTTGATGTCGAATACACGTGCCAGGGACTTTGTTTTCTTCGCCACAGTTAGAACCATGCAGCCCTTCCCCAGGCTGGTTAGGGTTTCCCAATAGGCAGAGGGTGGGCCTGTAAAAGTCCTGACCTCAGTCACAGTCAGGGGGATCTTATTTCAGGATTGTGGAAGAGGAGGAAAAATTTAAGAAGCAGTGGGAAGAAGACTGGGGCTCGAAGGAACAGCTGCTCTCATCCAAAACCATCACTGCAGAGGTGCACCCAGTACCCCTTCGCAAGCCTAAGTGTATGTATCATGTACCTGGGGAGGGGGCTTCCTTCTGGGGCCTGGGGGTTGGGGAGTATCTAGACAGAGATGCTAGTCTCCCTCTACTCCCCACCACCTCCCCAAGGGAAGAGCCCACGACTCCCTGGGCTGCATTTCTTTCACAGAAGGACAGCCATGTGCCAGGACATCAGGGTGGGCAGGATCTGTCTTCCTCTTTGTTCCCAGGAGTCTGGTGCAAGACTCTCCCCTACAAAAGACTTAGGCAGGAGGGCCTCTCCCCGTGCCCTTGGGCTGCTGACCAGGGAATGGAGAGCTATGTCACAAGTGAGGATCATTGGATCATCTTCTTGGTTTGCTGGGTAGTACGTCCATATCCCACCTGGTTCTGAATCAGAGCTGGGTGCAACAGCAGCAAGGAAGAGGGGCATGCCCATGATGGAGAGGATTTGGGTGGTCCGAGGCTGATGGGTGACTGTGGGAAGACCTTACCTAAAGTGCCCCTGCCACCTGCACCCCTATGCATGGGGTATGGTCACACCCCTTCAAGGATGGAAGTCAGGGAGAGGACCAAGACCCCTCCTAGGCCCAAACTGTGGCCATCCTGGGGCCTCAGCTCCCTCTGCCCTTTGCACCTCCTTTCTTCATCTGTTCTGAGTTCTCACCTCTAATTTCAGGCCAGGCCTCCACCACCTGCAGCCCTGTCCACCTGCTCACAACCTTTACCACCAGGGGCTCACACCACCAGGGTGAAGTAGCAGCTCACTGAGCGCTTCTCCAGTGGGTTGGTGGTAGGGGGCCAAGCAAGGTAGCATGGGGGCCATGGCAGTCACAAGGACTCCAGACTGGGCCTTACTCTTACTTTACATGACATAGGGCCAGTTCTACTGCAGCTAATTGTGCTCAGCTGACCTAGGAACCTCTAGATATGGGGTGAATCTACACCCAAGAACCAAGACTCCCCATGTCTGCTGTGTTGCAGCCATATGGGATGTTGTGATGGGATCTGGACAACTCTGGCCCTAACTTTCGATCATACTGAGCCCTAGAGTGACATCATTTTGCCAACACAGGCCACTTGGGTCAGAAAGAGGTTAGGTAGACACCTGGATGGTTCCGTTTCACTTCTCCCTGGTGCAGGACAAACATCTCCCAGTACATTTCTTCCTGGCAGCAGGGCATGGTGTCATCCCAGGGTCCTCTCTGAAGGACAAAGCAAGCTCTTATCAGCCTCCCCCCTGATATTTGGTATTAGTTGAGGATGTGGCCAGAGCTAAATTCCTAGTGAATAATCTGTGTTTTAGACAGGGAGCTAATTTGCTCTTCTGAGTGAAATAGGAGCTTCAGAGGGAGAAAAATCAATTTTAATTGCTTCTCGTGAAAGTAATCCTAGTCAATTTAGTACCTTTCTAGAAATTGGGTCCTGGCTTCAGAGCAAACACGCTCTCTCAGGAACTACAAAAAAAATAAAAATACTTTCTCTAGCAAGCTATTTATTTAGTGCTTTTAAACCAAATCAAGCTTCTTGAATAAAAGGAGCAAGAGCTTTCCCTTTGCTTTAAGATATAATTTTTTCTAAGGGAATGTGTGAAACATGGGATGGATGACCCGAGCCCGCCTGCCTGAGCCGGGGCAGCTGCTGTCTCTGTCCATGTCCTTATGCACCGGCAATTTCCTCCTCCTCCTCGGGAAATCAGTCAGGAAATGCAGGAAGTCCTCCGAGCCAGCTCCATTCCTGCCTGTCTCCCCATTCCTGGGAAGCTACAGCGGTCTCTGTGTGTTGGGCCAGCAGGACCAGGCCACAGCCGGCTCCTCCCTGGTCACTTGGGCCCAGTTAGCCAACAGATTATACCTGACTCGGGTGTCTATGCCTGTGAGGGATGGACCATGCATTTTTGTTTTAATGTTTTTATTTATTTTTGAGAGAGAGAGAGAGAGAGAGAGAGACAGCGTGAGCAGGGGAGGGTCAGAGAGAGAAGGAGTCACAGGATCTGAAGACAGGCTCCAGGCTCTGAGCTAGCGATCAGCACAGAGCCTGACGCGGGGCTCAAACCCACGAACCATGAGATCATGACCTGAGCCGAAGTTGGACGCTTAACCGACTGAGCCACCCAGGCGCCCCCTTTTTTTTTTTTTTAATGTTTTGGACCATGCATTTTTGAACAGAGAGGAAAGAGTGTGGAACATCTCTTGCCTGAAAAAGAAAGCCACTCATCCTAATGATGTGGGACTGACTGTCTCACCATCACCTTTCCTGGGGGCACTGCCTGCCTTCCTATGGCTGACCCAGCAGAACCCTAATCTGAGCCAGGACAGATTGTCAGGGAGTCCCCTAGAAGGGCTTTCTTTAGCCAAAGCAATGAGGGAAAGGGGTTATTAAGTATCCCAGAGCCGGAAGGAACCTTGGGAGATGAAGGGGTTTAAATAAGATACTTCTAGGATTTTCACTTCACTAAGGACCCCATCAATTAGTCCCCACCCACAATGGACCCCATGGTTTAGTAGGTGAGGTTTTCCCTCTCAAAATATGAAGCAATCCTTCATTTTCCTATTGTTTTATTATGTAGTCATTCTTATTTGCAAGAAATCATCAATGTTCCACTGTTGAGTAAACATAAATTGAGCCCAAAGCAAAGCAACTAACTTCCATAGATGAATGGGAAAGTTCTTCTAATTAATATTTGAAATATTAATAAGCAGGTCACAGCAGACTCATCCACTCCCTTCGACAATCCCAGGGAGGCCAAAGTCCAGATTTGCTCTGGACTCCTGAGCCCTGTTCCCGCCCCTGACCTCACAAGTTCCTGTAGAGGAGGCTGGATATAGGTCATTAGGCTCCTGGGAAGCACCTCTGGCCTCTTGGTCTCTCAAGTCCCTCTTGGTTCACCAGCTTCCTCCTCTTTTCCCGGGTAGCTGATCAGGGAGCGGAACCTGAGCTTGAGCCAGCAGATGACCCGGATGGAGGCTCCGAGGAGCAGGGAGAGCAGGTTTGCAGCCCCCGCTTCACTGCCTGGCCTTGCTGCTCCGCTTGCCCTGCCCTCCCCCTTCTGCTAGCCCTGCAGACACCCAGCTCTAGGCGGCCATTACGCAGTAGGGACCACTGGAGTGTGCGAAGCTCCTGCAAGTCCAGCTTAGCCCAAGACTGCACACAAAGCCTGAGGACAGGACTCCCAACAAGGCTGACATGTCCGCTGATACACATCCAACAACTGAACCCCTGGTTCAGATCTTTTAAATGCTGCGTAAGCCCAGGTCCTTCCTTTGCTATTCTGACCTCTCCCTCAGGACTTCCTAGATATCCCCAAGGTCAGGCAGGAGGCTTTTAAGATCCTTTTCTAGAACTCAGGCTGGTCAGGGTGGGTTAAATTATTTAAGGGATCACTGCTGGTGCAGGGAGCTTCAGCCTTGAGATGTTTCCCGGTCATACTATTGACTGGGGAAAGCAGGGGGCTGGTGCCCTGATGATCTGGTCTGGGTGGGAATGTGCTTTTCTGGGGGCAGACCTGCCCCCTGCTGCCTGAGCTGCCTTTCCCAGAGCTGACCCCAGCCGCTGCCTTCTCTCTCAACACTGAAAGCAGAGGACGTGGTCTGTACTATGAGATGAGAGAGTTTTGTTCTGTGTGACAGCAGTTTTAGGCAGAGACCCAGGCTATCTTTTGTCCTGAGCCATTTCTTGGATGGAGGGACCAGACATCAGTCAGGAGAGGCTCATTCTCTTTCAGAGTTAGTAGACAGCAGCTGTGATTTGGAAAAGCTCGTCCCCCCACAAGGGCTGTCTCTGATTTTCTGGCACTGACTTCGGAAGCCAGTGTCCTGGGAAGAAGCACTTGACGGGGCCCCAGGGAATGTGGGCCATTCTTGGGCAGCCCGGGGCCTGCTCTGGAACCCAGGGGAAGCCAGGTGAGTGGAGAGTCAGACGGAGGATGCAGTGTTGCCATGGGGTCTGCTCTTCATCTCACAGAGCCACGTGAGATCCGGCTCCTGGCCACTGCCTGTGGAGGTACTGCCTGAGCCGAACTGCGTCTCATCTCTTTGTTCTCTGTGTTGTTATAGCCTTTGGGTGGTTTTATCGTTACGACGGCAAATTCCCAACCATCCGGAAGGTAGGACATGAAACTGAGTGCTGTGCCATTTGCCACCGAGTTTGCTGTGGGGTTTGGCCCTTCCAAGCATTGTGTGTTTCTTTGCCTGTCAGCTCTAAACAGTGTAACCTGGCCTGTTCACTACGAGGGCTGACCCTGTCTGCGTCTCTCTAGCAGGCTGATGTCAATGGCAGGGCGCTGTCACAGAAGCATTGTGGGGGGACAGTGTTCATGGTGAGAGACCTGCCCGAGTACCATCTGGCACCACCTGGATCAGCATCAGCCCCGGGAGGCACAGGGCAAGGACGGGGCCATGGCAGAAAGCTTCTTGGTTCCTCTGTCAAGACCAGAGGCCACGGTCAGCAGGGTGAAATATCAGGTTGGGTGTACGCAGCACAGGTTACGAGAGCAGCTGTGCCAGACACAGACTCGCTGCCAGGCAGGGGTGTGCTGCCTCGAGTTGAGACTAAGAGCCACACCAGCCATAACTCTCTCCTAGAAATATCGCTACGTGTGCCAAGATAATGCATTTTCCTGGTCTCTGGGGCCTTGAATTTTCTCTCTAAATCTTATTAGTATATCTCCAGGCCCCGTAAGACTCTCGTCCTTTTTCTTTCTAAATTACTTTGGCATTTGATTATGAAAACGCCACTGTTAATATCTGTAGATTGGACATTTGAGATGACTTGGCATTTGGAAATCAGGCATCAGCATAAATCTGGGTGAACTAATTTAGTTGTTATCACTCAATGGGGTCCTTCTGGCAGGATGTCAGTCCCCCAGAAACTAAAGCAGTGGCAGCTGGGTGACCTTGATGATATGTAGCTTCTCCCTGCCTGTAAAATGGGAATATCTGATATTCCAGAAGCATCTGCTCCCTTCCTCCAACACGATGCTGTTAAGATAACAAACAGCAATTTTATTCCTGACAGAAGCTAACACCTTGACCTAGGAACACAGATCATGATTTGTGTGACACTGAACAAACTTGGGACAGGGCACCACAGGGGATTCCTTTCCACGCTGCCCTGCTTTCAGAAAGGACTCAGTCTCATCAGACTATCTTTTTCATCCTGTAGCCTGACTCTGTGGCTTTGGGTATCTCATTGGGTTAGATTTCAAACTCTCCTCTCCACACTGTCTCTATTAGAACTCACCTAGAGAGGACAGCGCGCACACACACACACACACACACACACACACACACACACACAGGATTATACTGGAAAAAATAATTACAAGGAGAAAGATATATCAGTAAAATCTTATCCAGGTACTGATAACTAGGTAGTTGTAAAAGAACTAACATCTCCTCCACACACACACCTCCCACAGGAGATCATGTCACTTAGAAATTGCTGTTGGTAAGAAGGAGCCCTGTTTTATCTATTCATTAGTTCAGTTTAACTGAATAGCTAGTATTTTTGCTTTTGTTTCATTTCCAAAAGGGAGAAAGATGGCTTCTAGGTAAGAAGCAAGAGCACATCCACCCTGTCTGCTTTCCTCTCAGTCCATACCAGAAGGGACTATTTGCCATGAGTTTAAGTGACAGCTAAAAGTACAACGGAATCACATCTCTCATGCTGGCTCTGAAACCCCATTGTCACGTTCTCTAGAGGCATGTGACACGCCTTGTCTCCTGGCAGCTAGAACACCAAGTCCCTGAGTAATGCACTTGGCTATCTATACCCATGATCATCAGTGTACACAATTTCCCTTATTTGAAAAGACAAAGATTCAAAGTTTTTTATTCCTAACTTGGCAGTAAGTCCTTCTGGGGCTCAAGGTCCCCAGGCCTGTGGCCCCACAAAGTCTGTGTCAGAGCCTGAAGCGTTCATGGTTCTGACTAAGTCTTTTACTAGGATGCTTGAGAAAACATACAAACCAGTCCTATTGCAGGAGCCCACTGGCCTGCAGGTGAGGCAGATTGACACGCAGCTGAGTAACCTATATAGAGGGTGCTAGGACCAGGTCAGTAGACAATGCTAAGGGACAGTTTAACCTTCTGCATCACTAAACAGGTGCTTTTTTCTTGGAAAGGGGACAGAAGCTGCCACATCTGCCTGTCCCATCCAGGAGACCTGGCTCTAAAATGTTAGCACTGATAGTTTGAGGGATGATTTTTTGTTTTGTTTTGTTTGTTTTTAAACCGATGGAATGGCCATTCCTATCATTGGTGGTCCCTGTGAGAGGCCATTCCTGTATTCTAGCAAGCTGCCATTAGGTAGAATGTTATTGGCCCCTCTTGGGGGGAATTGCTGTCTGATCTATAACATGATGGCAAGGTTCATCTATCAACTGAGCCAAGAGTTTAGTGAACTTGGTGGGTAAGGAACCAAGCAGGACTCTGAAGCAATGAGAATCGTTGCAACTACTTTTTTCAAGTAGTTCACAGACTGCTCTGGAGGTGGGCCTCTATCTCTGACATGGGAGGTCATCTCCAAAGCGCATTACCTGTGCACGGAAGTAGGGGCGTCTTTAGGCGGGGAGGCAGGATGACTCAGTCATAGGTCCATAACTACACCCCCAAGCCTCCCCAGCTGTGGATAAAATTTTGTGCCCAGTAATGAGAACTCAATTCCTCATTCCTGCGCTTAGATGCTGGGATGATTCAGGAATTCTGAGAGAAGCCCCCTGGGAAGGCTTGTTGGGGGTGGGAGTGAGCTCAGTGAACAGGCAGAACTCCTCCCCACATTCCCCAGAATGTTGACTCTCTCTGCTGTCCCCTCTCCTGAGTGCTGACTGTCTTCCATGCTGTGTGTGATGGGGCTGACACTCCCTCCTGCCATACCCCCATTGCTGCCAGCTCATCTGGGCACAGTAAAAATGTGTAGGACCTGGAAGACTCAGGTCCAAACCCTGGCACCAGCACATACTGGATGTTTGACATTGGGCAAGGGATTTCACCTCTCTGAGTCTTGGTTTCTTCACCAAGAGGATGGGGATAATACCTACCTATGAGCTAATCAATATAAAGCCCTCAGCACATAGGCAGTCCATACATTAATTTTCACCCTCCCTTACTCCTTGGCTTTCCTGCAATCCCATGAGAAGCAGGCAGGGAAGCAGGTTTTGTAGGCCCCATTCCCACGGGAAAAATAAGGAGTCTGTTTGCCTTGCATCTCCTTTCCCCAATCCTCTTGAACTCTGACAGTCAATATATAAAGCAGTTAGGCCATCCTCTTCCCCCAGCCCCAATTCCTAGCCCTATGGTTTCTGGCTAATCCTCAGTTCAGGGGTCTAGTTCAGCAGGAGTGGTGGACTCTACAGGATTAAATGGTCTGGATCTTAAGCATCCGAGCAAAATCTGATGTCCCTGGCTCTGGGATCCCAGGCCTGAGGCTGGCTCCTACCTCCTGCAGCTTAGGACAGAGGATCTCTGAAAATGGGACTTGTCAGCTCTCCCAGATTTTTTGTAGAATCTCCCAGGATGCGTCTCTGTTGTCTGAACATGAGACATCTTTCTTTCCAGATGAGAGAGAAGGCATGTGCTCAGATACTCGACATGAATACACTGTATTTTATTTATACAGCACTTTCATGTTATTAAGGCTCTTTTACAGATGTTATTTTATTGGCTCTGAAGGTAAGCCTATAGGGCAGGAATTTCTTCTATTTTGGAGATGAGGTGAATCAGGCCCAGAGAGGTTAAAGAACTTAGCCAAGGTCACACAGCTACTTAGTGAACTAATAAGCCAGTTCTTCTGGCTGGAAAAGGGAATGTGTCTCCCACCCCACAGTGGGTAGCACAGTGGGTAGACCTGTCCTAAACCTGAGGTCCAATGCCCAGTGCAGATGAGCAGAGTGGAGGATGGGCTCATTTCTGGTGTTGTCTGTGGGCTGAGTGCCCTGTTTGCTGTGCCGTGCCAGTGTCTACACTGCCTTGTAACCCTTGTCATGTAAACAATGCCACACCTGCTCAGAAAGGAAAGGATAAGAAGAAAGCCAAGTATGACAGCCTGCAAGAGCTGAGAAAGAATAAGAAGGAACTAGAGTTTGAGCAAAAGCTTTACAAAGAGAAAGAGGAAATGCTGGAAAAGGAAAAACAACTGAAGATCAACCGGCTGGCCCAGGAGGTATGTGTCCTGCTCACAGGCTAGGTGAACATCCCTGGGATATAATTTGGTTGTTCCCCATGCTCCCAGGGACTCAGCTGGAGTTGTTTGCCCCAAGTGGAGTCCAAGGATGGAGTCAGCCCTGCCCTTCTGCTCAGTCTAGAATGTGTGATCATCCCCCCTGCCCAGGGGTCACAGCAACCAGCTTCTGGCTTAGGTGTACATTTGGCATGGCGACTCCTTGCTCAAGTATGGGGTTGAGGCTAGCCTCTCTGCCCAGATTGTCACACTTAGGTTAACCCTTCACACATCTGGCTAGAGGTTTGAGTCTGTCTCCTCCATCCCAGCCCCACCAAAGGATGAGTCCAAGGCTAGGCCTTTCCACCCTTTGTGTGAATATGAGGTCTTTCTCTGCACTCAGGGTATGACCCTAAGGCTAACCCCTCTACCTAAATTATAGACCCAAAGTTAGCCTTCCACCCACTTGCCATCGGGTCTGTGTCAGTCTGGCCCCTCTCCCCAGGTTACGAGTCCAAGACCAGATTTCCCCAACCTATGTTGGCTCTGAGATATGAGTAAGAGGCTAACCCCTTTGTGCAGGTAGGGTGTCTGAGGCTATTTCCAAATTGACCAGGCAATGAGTCAGGCTGCTTCCATCAACACAAGATGTATCCTAGGCTAGACCTCTTCAACCTGAAGGTATGTCTAAAGCTGTCCCTTTCCAGATATGACAAAAGCAACCATCTAGTGTAATTCCTATTTCCTAGGTGAGTTGGATGACCTTAACTCCCTAGCTCTTGGAGAGGTTATTGGTTCTGCTTCTCTTTAATGCTTCCATGAATCAGAACACCAAGCTGATTAGATTACTAAACCAGAGTAATCCTGGAAAATGTGAAGTGCATTAGGTCTGGCATTAGGAACGAATAAGCTACAAAATTAAAAATAAAATCCAACTTGTTCTTCTGAATACAAAGCAGCCTGGAAGGGGAAAAAAATAAAGTTAAATTTTTGCAGTGTGCTGGGAGCCTACAAAAGGGCCATTTTTAGAAAAATCTCAAAACTCCAGAGTTCATGGGGACCCTGGGAGCCTAATCCCAACTAGTTCCGTACAAACTACAAGCCCTCTCTCAGATACTGCCAAGTGCCATTAGTCAGCTTGACACCCCGCATCCTCTCTCTTTTATTTCCACCTTTTCTGGGACCAGGTAGAATAAGCCAAGGTCCTTTGCTGGATAGTGGACACACCCAACAGTACTCTTTAAAGAAGTGTTTCTATGCTACTGATTTGAGTGCGCCACCCACGTGTGACTCAAGTGTGCCCTTTGTGCTCTCCTTTTTGCACTGGCTTTGGGTCCTAGGTGTCTGAGACAGAGCGGGAAGACCTTGAGGAATCGGAAAAGATTCAGTATTGGGTGGAAAGGCTCTGTCAGACGCGCCTTGAACAGATTTCCTCTACTGATAATGAGATTTCAGAGGTAACAGAGCCCTTCTTTCCACATAAGCCCTTCTGCTGACTTCAGAATGACCCACTCGGGGGACAGCGGGAGGCAAGATGGCCACATTAGGTTCACTGTCCAGGGCCACCTCTACCAACCCACTCTGCCTTGCTTTCTTGAGGAGGGAGACATCTCTGTATTTCTGGGCTTATCTCCAGAGTACCACTAAGTCCTTGCCCATCTGAGATAGTCTCAGGCATGTTGTTCTGGAGCACGGGTGCCCCTTTCACTAGCGAGTTGTTCCAGATTAGATGGCAAACTGTATGGTCACCTTACTGATCACACATATGGGATATCTTGGGACTGTCCTACATTTGGGGACTCCCTCCTAGCTGCTTGGTATGGGTTCACCTGAGCACCCAGATAACAGAGAAGTGACAACCCCATGATTCTGGTTTGAGGGTGGTGGGTTCTCAGCAACAAGAGAAACAGAAAAACATTCTACTCAATGTTTTGTAAAGTGGAGCACTGGTCAGACAATTACAGAACTTCTTTGCAACCCCCCCAGATGACCACGGGGCCCCCGCCTCCCCCGCCTTCTGTGTCTCCCCTGGTCCCACCCCTGAGACGCTTCGCAGGCGGGCTGCACCTCCACACCACTGACCTGGATGACATCCCCTTGGACATGTTCTACTATCCCCCTAAGACTCCCTCCGCCTTGCCTGTGATGCCCCACCCCCCACCCTCCAACCCATCCCCCAAGATCCCTGCACCCCCTGTCCTTCCCTCATCAGGCCATGTGAGTGCCTCTTCTTCACCCTGGGTGCAACGCAGTCCACCCCCCATTCCCATCCCTCCCCCACCATCTATTCCCACCCAAGACCTGACTCCTACCCGCCCGCTACCCTCGGCACTGGAAGAGGCACTTGGCAACCACCCCTTCCGTGCTGGGGATGCAGGAAATCCAACAGAGGAATGGGAAGCAAAGAACCAGAGTGGGAAGCCCACTAATTCCCCTGTCCCTGAACGGAGCTTCCCACCTACCCCAAAGGTACCGCCCGTGTTCCGCATGCTTTGCTGGGAAGCAGGAAGAGTGGGCAGGGCTGCTGTTTCCCACATCCTCCACTGCTCTTGTGAGTGGCGGTGGGAAGAAACATCACCCCATCCCATATTCCGGGAACAAGCTCCCAACCTGCATGTTGTGGTCATCTTGCATGTGTTTGGTTTCTGCTGACTGTGAAGCACAATCCGGTATGGTGAATTGCCTGTGGTACTTGTGATGAGCAACAATGTGTCCATGTCTGGTGGTTTCTCTTGGCTACTCTTGGCTGGTATGGGCTGGTACGGGTCAATATAGTACTTGCAAGGCTGTGTTCATGAATAGCCAGAGCTCTGCCATAGCCACTCACTCTTTGATATAAGCTCAGAAAACCTTGAATATGGGAAATGAATCACCAGGCTAACGGGGGAATAAATGGGAAGTAAGCAGTGGAGCAGTATTAGGATCTTGTAATTGAAGTGATAACACCGTCCAGTGCAGTGTTAGGACATTACAATGCCATTTTCTATGGACTTAGCCAACTACATTGGCTTGAAGTATAAAACCCAGAAATTTCTGGCCAACATCCAGCTCCAGAAAAAAAAAATGAAGGCAAAGAATTCCTAGAAATCTCCAGATTTACTATAAAAAGACTGGGGATTTTTTTTTTCTCGAATGCCAGGAGCCTGAACAATGAACTTTCTCAAAAAGACATTTATTTCTTATTAATTGTTCTTAATCCAAAGACTATTTGGAAGAGGTAATTCCCAAGGGAGACATGGAGCTTCAATCTCATGGAGAGACAAACAAAATAGCCGTCTGCTCCAGGAGCCTTGGGGCCAGGCTTGGATCAGAGCTAAAGCGGCGCATATCAGCTAAGGGTAGGAGCTTAGAGAGGGCAGTCAGTGGTGGTTTTTATTAACCTGTCCTGCATGGATTTGAGTCCCAGCATGAAAAGCAGAATAAGCTTTTCAGAGTACTCGGGAAAGCCTGGGGGAAGGTGGGACTAAAGAAAGTGCCAGATGCCAAAAAGGCTGCAGCTTCTGGCAGGGGACTCTCCAGGGGACTCCCTCTGGCCTTTGATGGGTCCTGAGCCCTGCAGTTCTGACAGAGAGAAATTGTCTGTTCCAGGGATGTCTTGTCCCAGAGCCCTGCCAGGAGTAGGTTCACAGGGGACTGAGTTAGCCTGGCACAGAAGGCCACATTCTTCTTGTGAGTGCCCTCTATCAAGATGGGCAGCAGCTTTTCCTCAACAAATTTGACTCTACAAGCCTGCATTGAGCACCAGCCTTGTGTCTGTGTGAAGGACAGAGGGGAGCAGTGCTGCAGGGGACACAGGAAATTGGCATACCTGTGCCCTTTAAGACTTCGCCATCTGAAGGATAAGCTGCTGGCCAGACATGATTCAGCTGTAGTATGTGTGTGTGTGTATGTATGTATATATATATGTCAGTAGCTATCTTTATTTGGGCCAGACACAGGTGTCAGATACTCCCATCAATCAGACCAATATGGCTTGTAAGCAAAACAGATAAAAAGAAGCAGAAAGAGTTACCATTTTCCATGTGTTCACAGGGTTTTAATTTTTTGTTTTTGAGTTGGCCTTGAGTATGGATTTAGAGAAAGCTAAGGCATCAATGAAAAGATCTTGTACTTACCCAATGGGCACGTCATGCCCAGCTGCCCCTCTACTTAGAGAACAAAGCAGGAATCATGATGAAACTATCAAGGAGGGTGACGTTTTCCAACAGGATGCCACTTCCAGATCAGGCTTGAGACACCAGACCTCAGAGTGGGACTTACAGTCTGCAAAGGATTCATTCTAACAGAAAGTTGAAGTCACCTCTTCAGAGTAGAGGGCTTATGAGCTGAGCTTTGAAGGATGGCAACACATGGAGGATGGGAGGAAGAGCATCGAAGGTACAGGGAACATAAAGATGGCAACGAGGAACTGCCCTGGATGTGAATCCTGGCCCTGCCGCCAGCTGGATGACTCTGGTCATGCATTATTTCATCTGTCTGAGCCTGGGTGTCCTTGTCCCTACAGTAGGAATGCTAATGGCACCCACCTGTTATGAGGATCAAATAAACTCATTCGAAGTTAATACATAGGAGAATGGCAGGCATGTGGTAGGTGCTCAATAGACATTATCTATGATCAGTGACAGATTGGGATACAAGAAATTTTGGGTGTAGCTGCAAACCCGAGATTGGAGGTAAACTCTGCAAACTTTTGAGTAGGAGTCAAGATTCAAAACAGGATCCAGCTTTCTCCGACTCCTCCAAGAATCACCAAGTTCCCGCTATTATTTCCCAATCAGAGCACAGGAAAGGCTAAAAATTCCTCGACACAAGGAGCCTCTGAAAACTGGACCCTAATGTCTTAAGTGACATGAAAGCCAGGGCTATTCCTGACTTGAAGGCCAGGGGGCTGCTGTTCAGATTAGCTTCATCCTGCCCATGCCAGCACTTTGGCCGTTGTACCACTGCCCTGGTCTTGCGGCATGCCCCAGAGAGTTGTCACTGGTGCCGCCACAGGAGGCGTGGGTGATCATGTGTCTGCACCTGCACCATCATCTCAGCCACCAGCGGGCCTCAGGTAGTGGAAACAAACACTTGTGTCAGTCTGGCATGCATGCCCGCCACATCACACCCACCAGAAGAAGGTTTTCAGGGCTATACTGCCCCCAGGCACTGTCCTGTGTGCCCAGTATACTACTAAATCTTTCATGTATTCATTCAACATGTTCAGTTAGCACCTACTAAATGCCAGGCACTGGAGAAGCACCACAAAACAGGCAACCCAGTCCCTGCTCAGGACCATTTGATGGGGACGAGAGATAAGTAAGCAGGAAACTACCACACTACCTGGGGTGAGGGGAGATGGGGGAGCACAGGTGCTGTGATGAGCTGGGATGGAGAGGAAAAGTTCAAGGAGTGCCTTACGAAGGCAGTGACACCCAACGTAAGACCTGGATAGGTAACGCAGAGGGAAGAAAGAGCAGGTGCAAAAAATCAAGGCAAGAAAGCCTGGCATTTTGGAGGCTAAAGTTAGGCAGGGCAAGGAAGGTGAGGAGTGAAGGATGAGGTTGCAAAGGAAGGTGAAGAAACTTAGGAAGGACCTTGTGGGTCAAGCTCAGTGGTCAGTGGGGACCCATGACAAGTGTGGGTGGGCAGAGTTGTGACCTGAATTGATTTGTCCAAGATGATGGAGTGCGTTAGAGCAAAGCAGACAGGTTGCATCGGCTCTCCTAGATGCTGTTCTTACTGGTCCTCACCTTCAGTCTCCAGAGCCTCTGTACCCACTCACCAGGGACAGCAAATGCTTGGTGTGTAGTCCAGGGGTTGGAACCATGGCCACAAGAAATAGCCTTTAGGGAGAGAGGAGGCTGGATGGCATCCATGGCCACTGACAGAGAGCCTTGAAAATGTATCCTGAGTGACAGTGGCTGCTGGCGCTCCTGTAAGTAGGCTCTGGCTCAAGTCCCTGATTTCTTAGAGCCACCCAGTAGTTTCTGTTGCCTCAGAATGCACTGTGGCCAATGAACTTGTCTTTCTTCTGAAGATCACACCCTTAGCATCTTCAACAGGGTGAATGAACTAGGCAGACTCAGCATGTGCATGACTTGAATTTGCATGTTTCCAAAGTGCCTTGGTTGACCTGGGCCACTCCCGTCATGACTTCACATGGGTTTCTCTTAAACTAACCCTTGTAGACATTTTGCCCAAGCCCACAGCCTCCACGAGGCCCTGGTGTGTCCACCATCTCCAAACCCGTCATGGTCCACCAGGAGCCCAACTTCATCTACAGGCCAGCTGTGAAATCCGAGGTCCTGGTAAGCCCTTGGGTCCTCTCCACAGTATCTCTCGGGACAGAGAGAGACAAGAACTGTCTCCCCTGGGTTCTGCTCCCTCTGAGGGCTTGGTGGTATATAAATGCACATCAAGTCCAGCTCCTCACTTCTCCTTGGCCAAGAGATAAAGCCACATGGGTGTAAGCCAGTGTTGAAAGGGCCAGTGACATTTCTCTTCCTCACTTGACCAAACAACCTGGAGCTCCATCTAGAAGTGATAATGGTAACAGCTCAGACTTATTGTGAGCCTACTGCATGTCAGGATTCCGTGTGTTAGGATACTGAGGCATAGAGGGGTTAAGTTGGTTGCCCAAGGCAGAGCCTGATCTTACTACTTATGCCAGAGTCTGTCAGACGCAGGTAAATTCAAACTCTGACCTACATTGCCATCTTGCCAAACCTACAGTGATTCCACTGGCCCAGGTGTTTGCCCCTAAGGCCTGGCGTGGCACAGTGCGGAATGCCCTCAGGTTGAAAACTGGTCAAAGTGGATCCGCCCAGTTTCTCTATCTCGTCTTCTCCTCACTGGACTGGGAGTGAGGGGTGGGAGGCAATAGGGTCTGCGCACCCCCAGTCACCTATGGCTGACTCATGTGTAGCCCTCGTGTCCCAGCGGTGCCAGGCACAGACTGGCCTCCCACCCACAGTGAGAAGAAAGTCATGCCAGTCTTTTCCTTCCCCTTTCAAGGAAACCCTATCCAAATGTCAGGGCAGGGACAGCTCAGATACTTATTTTGAGCTTTTGCTGTCCTGTCAGCTTCCCAAAGATCAAAGTTCGTGCCCCTGTGATAGCCTGCTGATGTATCCATGTTGCATTCTCTGGCTGGCGACAACCGGTGGGGTCTGCTTGACCTGAACTGCACAACTGCTGTGTCTGGGGGCATCGGGCAGGCCCCTGACATAAATCAGACTTGTGTCTATTAGAGGAGGGAGGTTGGCAGGGCAGCCCCAGGCTGCCAGGCCCAGGGTCTGGCACCAGAGGGCAGACGAGACCTATTGGTAACGTCCAGCATGGAACTTTCTATTTTTTTTTTTTTCTGACAGCCACAGGAGATGTTGAAGAGGATGGTGGTTTATCAGACCGCGTTCAGACAAGTAAAGTGATACCTGTCGTGTGTCTGTAGTGCTCCCCGCCACCCCCATCCCTCCCACTCTGACTTCTTTCGCTGCTGGCAGTGCCACTTGGCTCCGACACAGCCCCAACTACCATCTGCCAGCACCTCAGGCCAGAGCTGTGTCCTTGTTGCCTGCACCCAGAAGTTGGGAAGGGTCTGCTATCTGGAGGGGACCCTAGTTTTATTAGACCCCACCCCCAACCTAAGAAAGCAGCAAGATCCCAGAGGGCTCTGCTCTTTGGCTACTGTTTGTTCAGAAGAGCAAGGCAGAAGGATCCCTCAGAAGGTCACCAAGGCCAACATGGGCTCTCGCTCCAGCCCTAGGAGAATATAAAGGGTGCCCTGAGGTGTATCCCTGCCCCTCTTCTGTCTTGTCCCCTCAAGGCAGATCACAGCTGTTTTTGGCACTGGACCAGTCAGGGAGGATGTGGTAGCCCAGACCCTCCACCTGCCTGGAATATTCTGTGCACAAGGATATGGACATTTTTCCCAGTCCATGAGTGGTAGCTGATAGGCAGCCACTTACCTTCCCACCTCCTGGAGGCTCATATCCACAGAGCCAGCCAATGTGTTGGCTGTGTCACCACCAGTGAAAGAGATCCCAAGACAAAGATCTTGCAGCCAACCTCACCGATGATAACCACAGGCTTAAACAGAGAGGTTAAGAAACATACCCATGAGGGCACAGCTACTGTCAGACCCTGGATTTGCATCTGGGAGGTCAGGTGACCCATGGTCAAGCTCCACCTGCTACAGCATCCTGCTTCTTGAAGCACTGTGATTATGAGACAGACATTTAAGGGCCTCGTTGCTTAGGGTACAGACAGCTCTCAAAGGGAGAGACTGGAAGTCAAACTCTTGCTCCACTACCCCCTGGCTGGATGACCTTGAGCATAAAGGTCAGCTTTCTGGGCCTCAGTTTCTCCGTCTCTTGGATAAAGGGTTGGCCTCCCTCTTCAAGGGCTGACCAGCTGTAGTGGCTTATAAGTCTATCATCTAAACTCACACAAGACACAAATACTGGCCATCTGGCCCATCCTGAGAGCAGATTCTCACAGGTAGAGAGAAGGGGAAGCCCACAGCCAGCACTGTCAGGTTTTCCAGAAGAAATAGCCAGAAGTGGTCAGAGCCCCCAGTGAAAGGGCATTGACTCCATATCCTGCCTAGTGACCTCTCCTTCCCATGCTTCTGCTGCATCCCTTCCTCTGTCTGCCATCCTGACACCCACAGACTGACCTGGGACTGGCCTCCAAGCTGGACCAGCCTCTGAACTCCCAGGCTCTTAGGGGCTGAGCCTGGGCGATGAAGACTGGTGAGGAGGGAGGGCAGACTGATGCTCAGGGAGTTTGGTCCTCCCTGTCTGCTGATTCTTGGTCCTTGTCCTGTGCTCAGAGCTTGGTTGCTGTATGCTGGGTGCAGAGAGGGCAGTGGCCACTCCATGATGCTGGCCATAGGCCTGAGGGGCCTCAGGTGTGGCCTAGGGAACTGTGTGCTGGGGGTGGCTCCATTAAGTCCAGCAGGGCTTCTGTGGGCCCTGCCACTGGGCCTCTCCTGTGTTCCCACCTGCTCATGGGGATGAACTATGGCTGTGCTTCCCTGGGACTCTGGGGTCTGTGGACCCCGGGCTCCCGTTCTCTGTGTGTGATTCCTAGGAAGGCAGTGTGTGCTGACTCTGCCCCCATCCTCCTTCTTACCAGCTTGTTTCTACCTCTTGGGGACATTGTTCCCACAGCCCTCCCCAAGCCAGAGCCCCTGAGCTCTGCCTCCTCCCTATCCTCCCCTGCCTAAGATTCTGGGGAGGCCTCTTACATTCTAGATAAGCATTACATAAAAAACAGGGCTGGGCACAGGGCAAGCACAGACACCCTGTTCCTCCTGGAGCTTGACATCCCTTTGCTCCCCTCCCCCCAGTCATCTTGTGGCCGGATTCCCCAGGGAGAGCAGCCTCTTGCACAGTGTTGTCTTTCTATGGGGTCAGAGCAGTGGGGGGAGACAAGCCAGGCTTCACTCCCAGAACCCAAACCTGGCCTCTCATGAGTACCTGGAGGAACTCAGAAGCCCTGAAGCTGTGGGCAGATGACACCTTTGGCAAGGCCGACACTGGCTGCTCAGACCACCTGAAGGTCAGTGGGTGCCCAGACCAGCTATAGACGCCCACCCCACTGGAGTAGTGCAGGGTCCAGGGCTGGGCACCTTCAAATGCCGTCATAGCTTCCTGCTTCTCCCCAGGCAGGGCTGCTCTGGCTATATGGTTTCCTGCATCTGCATCCAGGCCACATCTGGCCCCTCATGCTCTCTCCCCTACCTCTGAGCCATTCACGTCTTTTCCTCTGCCTTAAGCTTGTTTCCCTGCAGTGACTCTCAGGGAACTGCTCTGTGGCCCTCATGCCCTCCCTTTGCTTCCAGGATTTCAGGAAATATGAGGAAGACTTTGACCCCTACTCCATGGTGAGAGAGAAGTTTCCTCCCCTGGGGAGTAATCCCAGGAATGGGGGTGGGGGTTACAGTGAGTTTGGTGGTGGTATGTTCTGAGCCCTGGGGGTCCCGGGGATGAGGTGGGGCATGTGAGGAGGCCCAAGGATCTCCAACTGGTCTTTGGGGTGAAGGCTCCTTTCAAAACAGCATTCTGATGTGACCCACAGGGCTGGTGTATGTGCACTGGAGCCCAGGAGGGTTATAACAGCAGTGCTGAGTGAGCACCATGCACCAGGTGCTGTGTGGTTTGCTGGGGGACATGTCCCTGCCCAGCCCTCACCCTCACGATATTCTCAGAAAGGATGAATCTGGGATTTACATGGCCACCTCTGTGTGTGTGTGTGTGTGTGTGTGTGTGTGTGTGTGTGAATCCATGTGGCCCCCATGGGGTCTGGGACCCCCCAGTTGAAGACCTTTGGGTGTGGAGCTGGGAAGGGTCCCCTTGTCCATGTACTCTGTGAGGCCCCACCCTTACCCTCCAGGTGGACTCAAAGCTTCCGACTGTCTGTTCCCTCTAGTTCACCCCAGGGCAAATCATAGGGAAGGATGTCCGGCTCCTGCGCATTAAGAAGGTACGTTGGAAAGCGGAAGTCAGGCGGCCACCTCCCTTCTCCACCCCAGCCCCTTCCCATCTTGGTCCACTGCTTCTCCTACTCTGGAGGTGACTCTTGGGTGACTCCTCAGATCCCCTTTCTTCTCCTCTCTCCTCTGGGGATGTCCCCTCCTATGGTGGGACCATACACCCAGGCCCCACTTAGTGTCCGTGCCCCCTTTTCTCCCTGATGGCACTGCCATTGGCCCCATGGCTTCTCCTGCCCCCTTCATAGCCCTGTCAAGAAGCCCACAGGCACCCACGGGCTGCTGTGTGGGTGGCTGCCTGAGGCCTGTTTTTCTCTGTACAGGAGGGATCCTTAGACCTGGCCGTGGAAGGCGGTGTGGACTCCCCAATTGGAAAGGTGGTCGTCTCGGCTGTGTATGAGGGGGGAGCTGCTGAGCGGCATGGTGAGTGGGGCCAGCTATGCCCCAGTTTGGGGACGGTGCGGTGGTATACAGGGCCCCCCACGAAAGAAAGCACACAGCTGCCAACCTGAGGGGGCCAACAGTTGCTCAAGAACTCCCCACCATCTGGATGGGTCCATCTATCCACTGAGTCCCCTATGTTGCCCGCGGGCATATAATGGTGTCAGGACTATGGGTATGCAGTGAACCAGACCCCACCCTGCCCTCCAGGGGCTCCCCATCTAGTGGTGAAAACAGGCTTAGAACTGTCAGGTTCTGGCAGTAACAGTGCAGCCTGCTAAGGGCTGACGGAGGACTGGGGGCATGGAGGGAAGTTGTGGGGCCTCTAACCCACCAAGGGAAAGGGGGCCACTGAGAAGGCCCCCTATAAGAGCAATACCTGAGCTGGGCCTTAAAATATAGCCTTATGATGATGGGAAAGAACCTTCCAGGAAGAGGGGACAGCACAGGCAAAGGCAGGAAAGAAACCATCAAAACCTTCCCTGTCCTTTTAAAAATAAGGGCCAACGTCTGTCAAGAACTCACCATGCGCCAGATGCTATTCTAAGTATCTGCACCTTCTCTGTCTAAAGCATTCACGTGTATTAACTCATTAATCCTTATGACAACACTGGAAGTAGGTACTGTTGTCACTTTCATCCTACAGCTTAGGAAACTGAGGCACAGAAAGGTTTAATGCTTGTTCAAGGACCCATGGCTGGTAAGTGGTGGAAGTAGGACTTGAGTCCAAGCAGTTTTGTCATTTTGCTTTTTCTTGCCTTAAGCCCACTTACCTGCCAGTGTCTGAAATTCACCATTAGTGATTTCTTCCTTTTTTTTTTTAACATTTATTTATTTTTGAGAGACAGAGAGAGACAGAGCATGAGCAGGGGAGGAGCAAAGAGAGAGGGAGTCACAGAATCCGAAGCAGGCTCCAGGCTCTGAGCTGTCAGCACATAGCCCGGCACGGGGCTCAAACTCACAAGCCATGAAACCATGACCTGAGCCAAAGTTGGATGCTTAACTGACTGAGCCACACTGGCACCCCAGTGATTTCTTCCAAGTCCAGGAGCCTTTCCAGTACTCTTGGGTCTTTTGTGAAGGAATCAGTGGCCTTGAAGGAGGAGCCTCGGGCCCCTTACCTTTCCGGGCCAGAGCAGGAATCCCACGGTCAGATCCCTCCTGGGCAGTGCTGGGCTGCAGATGGTAAAATGAAGGGTGGGTGATGACATGGGCAGGTGGCAGAATGATGGGACAGTCACCAGGCTGCTGGCAGCCAGGCTTCTGTGGGTTCCAGAGGCAAGTCCAGGTCCACCACCTATGGCCCCCTGATGACCTCAGGCCTCTCACAGCTGCACTCTGTGGAGCGGGGCCTGCTCAGCCAGGCAGCCGCCATGGCCCACTGCCGCCCTCCCAGCCCATCTGGCACATCTCCGTACCAGGAGAGTGAAGAGTTGCTGCCTGGCCCCAGGGAAGATACCTGTCTGCTGGGTCTGGACCAGAATAAATGGATGACATTTTTGGGGCCTCCTCTTCCTTACAAAGCTCTAGCCCAACCACTGCCTTATTGCTCCTGGAGCTCCATCTTGGGTTTGTACAAAAGGAGAAAGTGAAAGTCACCGCTCCCCAGGCCCACTGCCTAGAGGAAACTGCTGTCTATAGTCTGGTCCCATGCTGCTTGGGACTTACCAGCAGCTGATGAAAGTTTCTCCAGGAGCAGGTGTGTTTTAAGCCACTGCCACACCATGTTCAGTCACACACACCACAGTCTTATGACCTCAGGCCTGCAAGGCATCTGGGTGATCTATTTCAACATAATCCAGAGAATGTTCTGTGGACAGCAGACCTGAGAGAAATTCCTTTAAAAAAATTTTTTTAAGGTTCTGAAGTTGAAGATGTATGAGAAACCATGCACAGTCTACCCACTTCTTGGAGAGCCACAATACATAGTAGCATTTTCAAGGCCCTGACAAGTCCTGCAGTGAGTAACTGCTTAGCTTATAACTCAGCTTTTCCCAAACTTATTAGACCATAGGTCATCAAGAAATATATTGAATTCTTAGTTTATGCTAGGTATAGGTAAGTGGTAGGAGTATAATAGCCAACCAAAGAGACTGTCCCTGCCCTCATGGAGCTGGCAGTCTGGTGGGAGGGACCATCCATCAACAGATATAGGATGATAAATTATAAAATGCTCTACAGGAAAAGACTAGGATGCTATGAGAGAACAATAGGAAGGTTCTGCTAGAGATTATGTGTGGGTCGGAGCGCTCTTCTCTGAGAAGGAGACATCAGACACAGTGCTGATTTTATCTCAGCACTAGAAGAGAAGGAAGAGAAGGGGCAGGTGTCCCAGGTGGAACAGCACGTGAAGGCTCTGGGGCAGGAGAGTGCTCAGCCCACTCGGGGACCTGATGCAGACCGGCAGGGCTGAAGCACAGACAGGGACAGCTCGTGTTTCTGATAACCTCGTGGGAAACAGGCCTGCCTCCCTCTGTCACAGTCGAGGCCTGGGCAAAGGCGAGGGTGGCACTGATTCACCACTGGTACCCTGCTTCAACTGAGCTGGGGTGAGGGAGTGTGGACGGGGTCGGTAGGAAGTGCCCTTTGAGTAGCCTAGTGGACTGTCCCCCGCATGCCTTCTGAGCCCATCTCAGAATTGAGGAGTCAGGTTCCCTCTGTGGCCCTACGGTGACCCCCTGCCCCCCACCTTTGCAAAGCCCTGGGACAGGCACATGGCATGGACAGGCCAGTTGACCAGTCAGCCTCATCTTCCTGCAGGTGGCATTGTGAAAGGGGATGAGGTCATGGCGATCAATGGCAAGATTGTGACCGACTACACCCTGGCTGAGGCGGAGGCCACCCTGCAGAAGGCCTGGAGCCAGGGGGTAAGAGCAAATCCCCTCCCTGCCTGCCTCAAACCTTGGCCCTAGAGTCAGGATGCCCCATCCCAGGATGGGTGTCCAGGGTCCCGGAAATTCTTGGGTGGCACGCTTATAACTCATCCAGCCAATGGTCTCAATATGACAAGGTGGGATTCAGAAAAATAAATGTCCATTCCTGGCCTTGAGTCCAAAAGGCAGGTGGCACAAATCCCGACTCCAGAAGGCCAGGTGTGGCAAGGTCTTCTCAAAGTGCACACTGATCAGGAATCAAAGGTACCTGGGGCTACTAGAAAGCATTAAAAGAAACAGAGGGCCCAAAATGGAGGAGGGTCTGGTGGTAGTCTGTTCTGTGCTCATTAGACAGCCACCTGGGTCAAGGCCACCACATAAGGTTTCCCTGGCTGTGCACTGCACAATGCGAGGGGGTGCCCTCCTACAGACTACAGTGTGGATGGTGCCCTCTCATGTTGTGCAATGCACAACCTGTGCAACTGTATGCAGGCAGCTGAGCCTGAGGTATTAAGTTCAATGCCGAGGAAGCTGACCAGATGGGCCTGGGACCCACATGAAGGGATATGGAGAAGAGAAGACTCACGGGTAACACAATAACTGCCTTTGATTATCTGAAGGGCTAGATTAGGGTAGTGGGAGCAGAAGTGTTCTCTGTGTTTCTTAAGGGCAGAACTGGATTGGCTGGAGGGAGGTCCTGGGGAGAGCTTTCAGTTCACTGGTAGGAGCTATATTGCATGGTAGAGGGGCCCAGTGATATTTCACATACTTTTTCTTGGATACATCCAAGCCAAGGGTGGACAGTGATGGATAAGCCAAGGATGGCAATGATGCCAGTGAGGGGATTCAAGTGTTAGGCTCAGAAAGTTGAAGTTCCCTGATAGGATGTGCCTCAGGATGATCTAGGGATATTGTTAAAAATACTATTTCCCAAGGCCTACCCCAGATTTCCAGGAGCAAGCCGGTAAGTCTAGGGTTTTAGGAAACCCCCCAGGTGATTCTGAAGTTGCTGCCTGGCCTTGGACCACAGATCAGCATTTGGGAAGAACTTAGTGCACTCAAGGGCTCGTAAACCTGTGAAGCCCCAGAGATTGGAAGCTTCCCCGTGGCAAGAAGGCCCCAGCCAGCTGATCCTGAGCCACCAGGAATGGGAATGGGGTGTCAAGGGAAGACATGCCATCAATCCCTGAGCACACCCCGGAGTCACAGGGCCTCTCCCCACAGGACTGGATCGACCTTGTCGTTGCTGTCTGTCCCCCCAAGGAATACGATGACGAGCTGTAAGTGTGTGCGCACCTGGCGCTCTGCTTCCTCTTTCTCCTCCTCCAGAATCTTGGCCGCCTTCTCCAAGTCTGCCCCCAGCTTTCATCCAGCCTGAAGGATTGGCCCGAGCACACAGCTTCTAGGAGTAATTGATCCTAAAAAGCTCCCGGGTTAGAGAAAGCCTAGAACTAAGTCACTGGCCTAAGCATTGTCAGAGCTGCCTCCACGACTGTCCTGGCCAAACTCTTCTTGACATTTGGAAAGTTGAGGCTCAGAGCCAGTCAAGATCTCAGGGCAGGTAAACGATGAAGCCGGGACATACTCAGGATTTCTGATTCCCCACTCGGGACTTCATCCCCTGCACCGTCCTCAGCTAGTTTACAGATCTCTGTGTCTTTTACTGTCTGGTAGTTCTTCCTGATATGTAACTGCTTTCCCTCATGCTGAGTCTCTAAGCAGCCAGGACCACATCCTGTAGGATCTTCAGGGAGCCTTGGGCCAGTCTCCGTCTAGCTCTATGATGCTCTGTATGTCTGTCTCTCTCTGTATATGCCCCTTCTCTCTTACCCTGTCCTTTTCTTGCTTCCTCTATTCCTAACCTGAGTCTGTGCTCTTCTCTCTTTGTCACTGTGTATCCATTTCTCCTCTCTGCCTGCCTGTCTCTCTCTGCCTCTTTGGTGTTTGGCTTTCATCCTCATTCTCCCCTCCCCCCACCCAAACCCTGCCCCCCAAGCCACACACTTATTCCTCACCCTACTGCTTGCCTATCTTGGTGGTGCCTGCTTGCTTCCTCTGCCCAGCACTGGCTGAGTTCTGTATACGTCTTGGAGAAGTCAAGGTCTTATAGCAACTAATTCTGGACCCAGGGCCTAGGCAGGACCCGAGGCAGTAGCCAAGTAAAGAGAGAGGTCTGATGGAGCTCTGCCTGGAAGTAACCAAGCCACGTTTTGTGTTTCCTGCTCTGCTCTGCGTATGTAGCTCTTCTCTTCCCTCCTCTGCAGCCGAAAGCCCCCAGCCGGTCCGCAAGTTCCTTGAAGACCGTGCTCCCATGCATAGACTCGGGTTCCTCCTCCAGCGGGAGCCTGGCAGGCCCCGACGGTGAATAGGCAGGCGGGCTGCAGGGCCCTGTCTGTCCATGCTGTGTGCAGTGGCCGTCTGCTGCCGGTGCCGGCAGGTTCTTTGGACTGGTGTCTGGAAGGCTGTACAAGGCACCATCCCTGAAGTGCCATCTAGGCCTGCTGTGGGCCACCCCAGAATTTTGTCCACCTCAAAGGTCCTCCCACTCGGGGGAACCAAGCAGAGCCCAGTTTGTAGCACGCTCGGGACCTGGGTATCTTGACTCACAGGAGCCCTTGAGAGCAGCCACGGGTCCTATGCAGCACCCACACAAGCAGGATGCGCAGTGAGCACCATTCTTTACTGGGCACAGACAGTGCATGATGGGCTGTGTGAGCCCAGAGGAAGTACAGCCTGGATATCCCCCAGAGGTGCCCTCAGCAAAATGTACCTCCCTTCCCTGGGAACACCACCCTCTGGGAGCCCCTGCTCTACCCGGCCCCCAGGCTTGGGCAGAGCCAGGGCAATTAAGAAGCAATTAAGGCTGGTCCAAAGAACCAGGGTTGGCCTATCTGAGCTGTTCATGCCCTATTGTGACTTGTCATGGCCTGAGCCCTGCTTTGACCAAACTGTCCCCTGTGCCTTCTCTCTCCCTTGGTGCGAGCTCCCCTGACAGTGTCCTTTGTGGAACGCTGTGGTGCCCAGTTTGGGGGTGTGCTTCCCACTCTGTGACAGAGCTGTGCTCATGGACAGAGCTGGCAGGTGGCCACTGGCGTTTGGTGTGGCCCATAGGGGGCAGACCCAGGCCTGGCCTTGTTGGCTTTCCTGTTGCAAGTTTCTCAAAACATGAGGGCCTCATGCTCCCAAGGCGGTGAGCCCGCTGTGCCCTGGCTTCTGGGATGGCCTCGATGGCTCTATGTTTTCTGCCACTTGTCATGTGCTCTTTGTGAGGGGCCCCACACGGCCTTCTGGTCCCCTCCTCTCTCATCCCACACTTTCTCCCTGGCCTCCTGTATGCTTTGGCTGTGGCTGCTGTGGGGCCGCGTGGGGCCTGCCTTGTACTGCCTGTCTCAGCCCCTGCCCTGGGCTGCGTGTACACCCACAAGGCCTGCACCCGCCTGGTCTGCTTCCTCTTCCCCACAGGACCTTCTTCTGAAGTCCAGAAGGAGAAGCCAAATTCACGTCTGGACTCACCCTCCCGAACACAAAGCCTGGAACCAGCCTTGAGAGATGCCAGCCTGCAAACACCCCGGAAACCTACAGCCAGCACCCAGGGATGTCAGACTCCTGCTGGCCCTGAAGTAGGGCTCCAGAAGGAACCCCACGGGCCACTCTGGTGGCCACCCTGGAGGGAGGAAGTAGCTGTTCTGAAGAGAGCCCCTGGGATCCAGACTCTCATTTCTTGCTTCCAGCCCTGTGAATTTGGTTTCTCCCAGCCCTGGGAGGCTACCCCCTTGAATTTGAACAGGCCCTGACTCCTGGGTTTCTCACCCCTCTCCTCTTGCTTCAGCTAATTGCGGCCACAAACCTTCCTCTGAACTCATTAACAAAATAAACTGCTTTATTTTCCAGCTTCCAAAAGTGAGTGTGGATTGGGGCAGCAGATTCAAGACTTTCAAACTGAAAAAAACAAAGAAAACAAAAACAAGCAAAACATCAGGTCTTGGCTCTTACTCAAGAGTAGGAAACAGGACCCAGCTCTGGAATCTGGGTCTGACATGAAGGGCATGATCAAATGGCCCGTGGCTGGCTTCGAGCAAGCGGGGCGAGAGCAGCAGGAGATGGGCTCAGCTCGGCTTTATGTCTCCTCAGAGAAAGATGGCAGGAAATGAAGGCATGAGATAGGGACTTTGCTCAGTTCCAGAAAGCATAGCTGTAGCAGGAGCCCCGAGGGCTACCCTCTTATTGGGCTGATTTACCTGAGTGTGTGACCCTGGGGCCAGGAACCAATTCTAGGTCCAATCAGCTGAGGTTGGGTAGAAAATCATGGAAGGAGACAAGGGCTTAAGGCAGGAGGGTGTCAAGTAAGTCGATGCCCCCCTGGTTACAGGGCCCAGGGATGCTCTCAGGCTAGCTCCTAGGGAAGAGAGGGGTCATCAGGGTACTCAAGACTAGGAGACATGGTGTCCCCAGATCTCCTAAGTATTGGAAATGGGAGGTGGTTCTGATTCAAGGTGTTTTGGAGCAGCAGCTCTCTCAGTTGAGGCCTCCTGTCTCTGCCACCACTTCCTGTGTCCTCAGAGCTCAGTTTGACCTTGGCCAATATAATCTTCCACCTTTTAGCTATAACTCCACCCCCCACCCCCACCACCTTAGTCTCCATTTCCCAATTCCCTAGGCAGAATCTTATTGGGCTGATTTACCTGTGTGACCCTGGGGCCAGGGACCAATCCTAGGTCCAATCAGCTGAGGTTGGGCAGGGAGCAGGTCATGACCCACCCAACATGACTGCTGAAACAGGAGGGACTGTGCACAGCAAGTCATGTTCCCCTCAATGGAAGGGGCAGAGAGAGAAAGAGAGAGAGAGACTGCTGGACTTTTCGATCTCAGTGGAGACAAAGCCACAATGACCTTCTAATAGCTGGTTCCCAGAGACATCAACCACACTGAGGAATTCTCTGTTTTCTTATCTAGCCTCTAACTTGGCTCTGGAGACAATTCCAAGATGAAGGTAAAAAAGGGGGCCATCTTTGTTGATACCTACTATGTGCTGGGCCTGGGCTGGACGCTGGTGTCCATCTCAAACTGCAGTGATGGAAATTGATGCATAGCCCCCGAGGAGCCTAGCGACAACAGCTGGCACTTAGATAGCACTGACTGTGTGTCAGGTGCTGGTCTAAGCACTACACTCATCTGCTCCCCTTAACTCTATGAGGTAGATAGCACTGCTGTCACCAACTCCATTTTATTAAGAGGAGATTGAGGGACAAAGAGGTGAAGTGACTTTTGCTAGGTCATATGTGAGGAGGCAGTAGAGCTGGGATTCCAAACTCCAACACTCTGGATTCAGGGACCATAACTTTCTCCACTCCATGTTGTATGGGGCAGGCCTACCTCGTTGGAACCTAGAAGTTCTAGATTGTTGGCACAACAATTCTCCCAACAATTGAAGAACAAATACCGTTGTGCTGTTCAGTGATGATGACACCCTCTCATGACCTGCAAATATTGCTGTTGAAGCCTTCAGCTTGTTGATGCCTGGGATCTCAAATTCTTCTCCCGCTATTCTTAGTTATTGGCACCTTAGAGTGAATGAGTTTATCAGTGCTTATCAAGACTTGATGAGTGACACAATAAAGAGGGCTTTGAGCCCCCTGTTAGAGAAGGGTAGGAAGGTGTGCCACTGTGCAGGGCAGGAAGAGACAGACAACAGGAGGCTGGGGACTTGGGTGATCTAAGCCTTCAGCCATAAGTTTAGAGCAGGGAGGGTGTGTGGGGTACAATGAGCTTCAGCTTCCTTTTTTATGAGGCCTGACTCCATCTTCACTATCATTAAGCATTGGAAAGCTGTTCCGTGTTAAATTCACAGTACACAGCTGTCCCCAGCAGACAGTGGCATTAACCAGGTAAGAAGTGGCAAGGTCCAGAGAATGTGTATGGAGGTGGGGCCCTCAAGCAGCTCCTGACCTTCTGTGGGGGCCATGAGGAGCACTGCTGAAGCCAGAGTCCACCTTGGGGACTGGGCCTGACATAAGAATCCATGTCAGTGCCCAGACAAACCTATCCAGGCCAAGGACTGCCCGCACATGTGCTGCCCTTTCCCTTCCACATGCACGGCTGGCATTGCTACTTCTGTCCCAGGGCTCTAGCCGGCTGGCCAGACAGCCACCAATAACTAATCAAATCTGGTCCACAAGGTGAACCCCATTTGCCACCTTTGAATCTAATCCCCATCATTGAGTATTTGGGAAAGTTGAGGCCAAGGGGCAGATGATTTACCCAGGGTCTGCCTAAGTTGGTGGCATGGCAGCCATTTCTAATGCACCATAGTGGGAAAACTAACTAAGAAGGCTGGGAATTCAGTGATGCCTTTTGACTCTGAACTTTTAGCATTTTATCCATCTTATTGAAGTTGCTTCCCACAGCCAGTCCCTGGGGATGCTGAGCCAGCTTTGAGCCTGTCACCTCTGCATCTGGAAGTCAGAGTAAAGGGGTCAAGTTTACAGCCTTTATATTTCTGAGACACCCTTTTGGGCCTGTGAGGGGCTGGGAAGCTGGTTTTCACCCTCTGCAGCCTAACTTCTCAGGCTGAGATGTGGATAAGAATCTGTTTCCAGAGCTAAAAGCCCTTTTCTCCTCCTGTCCCTGCTATGACCCTTCCCAGCTCCCTGGGGCCTGAGCTGGCCATGCCTCTGTGAGAACTGGAGGGAGCAGGAGTGACCCTCTGGGAAAGGCAGGTGGGGCTGGCGGAGGGAGAGGGCAGAGGGCCAGAGGGCCTGCCACAACTGTCCTCCTGGGACCTAGGATTTGCAGCCTCTGGGCCTACCCACTGGCCTTGGTAGGAGTAAAATTGCTACTAATTCTAGGTGTTTACTACATGTCAAGCACTAAGCATATAATGGCATCCAATCATTGTAAGACATTACTGAGAGGTAGAAGACAATGATGTTCTCTTCACTGAGGATACTGAGGCAGCAAGACTTACGTTACTACATGCTTGGGGTTAAACAGACAGTAAGTGGCAGAGCCAGGATATGTCCATATCATTAGCCACTGTGCTGTACTATCTGATGAGAAAGAAATGACACACAGAATGTGGTTTTGGGGGCATTAGGAAAAACTCCAGCCATAAAATAATTCCTCTCGCTTCTATCTTCTCTCTGCCTCACAGCATCCTTCACATTGCAGAATGAACCAGCCAAAACCTGGTTCTCCTTCAGACTCTCCTCTGCTGTCCATGCCATCCTAAGGACAATGTCACACTCCTCTGCCTGGCATTCAAAGTCCTACATTATACCTGACAACTCCTCCACTCTGGTCTTTTGCTAATCGTGTCTTTCACTGCAGCCACGCTAAACTCTGGTTTCCAGGGCTGGCCACGTTCTATCACTTCTCTGTGTCTCCGCTATGTTCACTCTACCTTGTCCTCCTCGTGCCAATGTGAACTTCTATGCATCCTCCAAAGCCCAGGTCAATGGTAGAAGGGGAACACTGGGCCTGTCATGGAATGAGAGCTCCTCCTGAGATGGACCCTCTGGGTTTTGAATGACGGAAATCCAATTCAAGATGACCACTTAAGTGAAAAATCCAAGAGTATTTGATGTCATGTCTGGGTGGATCAAGTGGTAAAGCAGTGACATCAAGAATCTGATGAGCTATCTGGATTTGTCAGGGGTGTTCAGAGAAACACACACACACATGAGAGAGAGAAAGAGTAAGAGAGACAGACACAGAGAGAGAGAGAGAGAGATTTTAAGGAATTGGTGCACACACTTGTGGGGCTTGGCAAGTCCAAAGTCTGCAGGGTAGGCCAGTAGGCTGGAGACCCAGGGAGGACTTGGTGCTGCAGCTCAAGTCCCAAGGCAGTCTGAAGGCACTTCCTCAGGGGATATCAGTCTTTCTTCTGTTAAGGTTTTCAACTGATTAGATGAGGCCTACCCACATTATAGAAGATAATCTTCTTTACACAAAATCTACTTGTTTATTTCTCTTGAGAGGGAGCAGGGAGAGAGAAAGAGAAAGAATTCCAGGCAGGCTCAGAGCTGCCAGTGCAGAGACTGACATGGGGCTCAATCTCACAAATTGTGAGATCATGAGATCATGACCTGCGAAGAAATCCAGAGTTGGGTGCTTAACTGACTAAGCCACCCAAGCACCCCAAAATCTACTAATTTAAATGTTAATTTCATCTAAAAAATCCCATACAGCAACATCCAGATCTATCTGACCAAATGTCTGGGTTCTGTGGCTTAGCCAAGTTGGCTCATTAAATTACCCATCACACCATCCCTTGTCTCTACCATCTTCTGGTCTGTTTCATTTTCGGATGAGCTCTTCCCATGTGATGTCAAGATGGCCTCCAGTATTCAAAACCTATTCTATAGCTACTACAGCCTCAGTGGGAAAAGCACGTATCTATCCTAATAGTCTCAGCTAAATCCTGAGTCTCACTCAGGTTAGCTTGACTTGGTGGTAAGGCCTTCCCTGATTGGCCAGGCCTGAGTCACATGTCCACACAGGTAGCTCCACCAGCACCCCAAAGACAGTGAAGGGAAAGAGGGAGTTCCAGAGGAAAATTGGGCTGCTCCATAGGATGGGGAGATAGATCTGAGCAGGCACAAATCAGTGTTCACTAAGGTCCCCCAAATCCCCCTCTCTCTTGCTCTTTTCCTTCTGTTCTTCCCTATCATCTCCCTGTGATCTATTCTAGGAGGAACCTGTGGTTCAAGAGGCCAGGACACTCATTCCCATGGTATGTGGAACCCTCATCAACTCCCAGCTGCCAGGCTGGCTCCTCACCCACCATCTGGGGACAAGAAATGGGTAAATGAAGAGTCTGCTGTGACCACAGAACTCCCAAGGCCTGAGAAACGGGGATTCCAACACTTGCTTCCCAATGTCCTTAGAAGTGAGAACGGTGTTATTTTATTTTTTATGTTTATTTACTTTTGAGAGAGAGAGAGAGAGAAGGAGAGGGAGAATTACAAGCAGGCTCCACACTATCAGCGCAGAACCCCTCATGCAGGACATGATTTCATGAACTGTGAAGATCATGACCTGAGCTAAACCATGAGATCATGACCTGAGCCAAAATTAGGAGTCAGATGTTCAACCCACTGAGCCACCCAGTCGCCCTGAGAACTGTGTTATTTTAGCTTTACCTCCCTTTCTTCAATTATAAAAGAGCTATAAATACTACCTACTACATACAATTGTAAGAATCCAAAGAAATACAGATAAAGTGCTTAGAATCAGTTCTTGGGTCCCAAGTTAACATTAACTTTTTAAAAATCTGGCACAGATGCTGTAGAAGAGCAGCTTGAGGCTCATTTCTCCCCTCAAGGGTGGGGCTTCCCGAAAGTGGCTCTTAGCTCCTTCTCTGCTTCTGTGCCCCCCACACCTACAACTATAGCAGCTGGGCAGAACTGTTAACCCAAGGAACGTTAACCCAAGAAAGTCCTCCATGTACCTTCCCTTTCTGGGGAAGCAGCACGTACTCCCCCAGTAGGCCAGCAGCTGAGTGTGTGTGTGTGTGAGTGTGTGTGTGTGTGTGTGTGTGTGTGTGTGTGTATGTGTACAGGTTGGGTTCTTAATATGCATCTTTATTAATTTTATCCTGAGTGTGCAATTAGGTATTCTGTAACAGAGGCTCCTTTCCTATAAATTACCTTACAGTAAATGACAAGTACATTGTGCCCCCTTCCCTCTTGGCCCCAGACCTTACCCCAGGGTGATGTGATGAAAATGAGATGCAAAAATCTCAAACATGAGTGGTGGGACACTCCATAGGCAAGGTATGGAAAACAAAGGATTTTCCCTACATTTAGACAGGAGAAAGGCAACCATCCCCCTGCCCTCCAGATAAGGGAGCCTCAGGGTGCCTGGGTGGTTCAGTGGGTTAAGAGTCCAACTTCAGCTCAGGTCATGATCTCATGGTTCATGGTTCAGGCTCTGTGCTGACAGCTAACTCAGAGCCTGGAGCCTACTTTCAGATTCTGTGTCTCCCTCTCTCTCTGACCCTCCCCTGCTCATGCTGTCTCTCTCTCAAAAATAAATAAAAACATTAAAAAAATTAAACAAGAAAAAAGAAAAGAGAGCCTAAATGTCCATCAACTGATGAATGGATCAAGAAGATGTGGTTTATATATACAATGGAATACTACATGGCAATGAGAAAGAATGAAATCTGGCCATTTATAGCAAAGTGGATGGACCTCGAGGGTGTCATACTAAGTGAAATAAGTCAGGCAGAGAAGGACAGATAGGTCATAGGTCTAACAGGAGAAACTTAACAGAGGACCATGGGGTGGGAAAGGGGGAGAAAAGAGTTAGGGAGAGGGAGGGAGGCAAATCATGAGAGACTCTTGAATACTGAAAACAAACTGAGGGCTGAAGAGGGAGGGGAAAAGGGGATGGACATGGAGGAGGGCACTTGTGGAGAAGAGCACTGGGTGTTATATGGAAACCAACTTGATAATAAACTATAAAAATTTTTTTTTAATCAGAAAAAAACAGAGGGTGGAAAAACTTGATTTCTTTGAGAAGGTTGGAAAGGATCATGGATTCTCACCCTAGACTTTTGGAAGGTACACACCTAGGAAGATAGAGCTCTAGCCTTCCTGGTACCTCAGGGGCTTAACTTAGGAACATGGTCCTGGCTATCACCCTTTGGCCCTCATGGGGAAATAAAAGAAGTTTTATTATCCTTTTTTTTTAAATGTGGTAAAATACACTTAAGATAAACTTTAGCATCTTAATCATTTTAAGTGCACAGTTGAGTTATTCAGCACATTCACATTATTGTGTGACCATCACCACTACCCACTTCTAGAACTCCTTTTATCTTGCAGACCTGAATCTCTGTGCCCACTAAACAGTAACTCCCCATTCTCTCCTCCCTTCAGCCCTTGGCAACCACAACGCTTCCTGTCTCTGTGAATTTGATGCTAGGTGCTTCACCTAAGTGGAATCATGCAGTATTTGTCTTTTTGTGACTGGCTTATTTCACTTAGCATAATTTTCTCAAGGCCTCCCCATGTTGTAGCACGTATCAGAATGCCCTTCCTTTTTCAGGCTGAATATTACTCCATTGTGTGGCTATACCACATTTTGCTTATCCATTCCTCTGTTGATGGACGCTTGAGTTGCTGCCACATTTACCTATTGTGAATAATGCTTCTCTGAACTTGGGTGTACAAATACCTCTTTGAGACTATGTTTTCAATTACTTCGGACATACACCCACCAGTGGAATTGCTGGATACATCTTATTATCCTTTTGGATAAGAACAGTTATTTAGACAAATGGCTACAGGTCTAATTCTCATGGTAAGTAAAGAGCAAAACGCTTCCAGGGTAAGTGGAAACAAAAATTCCCTGCCCTTATAACATACATTTCCAAGTATCAGGAGGGTAGGGCATTCTCAAGAGCACTGAGAACAGAGAAATTGTCTTTCCCCACAGTCCATGCTGGTCACAGGTGGGCAGAAAACAGACACAAGCATCACAGGCAAGCAATGATGACAGTCACCCCAGAGGAAGTAGAACTTCTCTCTGCCTTTCTGCTGCAGAGCTGGCCACTCTGGCCACAGACTCTTCATCAGTCAAGGGCAATCCTGAGACCAGCAAGTCAGCTCTGACTCTCCTGTTAAGGCCCCATCACTCACTTGACGAGACCATGGAGCAAAATTCTAGCTGATGTGGCCCCAAACCCTCAGCATAGTCCCACAGACACCCTGCAGCAGCCAGCTCCTAACTCAGTGTCCACAGATGGATTTAGGGAGAGTTTGTGAACTCCAGCATTTAAATCTCCTTTTGAAGACGTGATCCAAAGCTTTTATAATTTTCAAAAGTATCTGTGACCCAGAAGAGGCTAAATCCACTCTCATAAAAGGGTGCCAATGAAAGCAAAAAGCAAAAATCTTAATAGCAAGGTGTTAGGAACTACCAAAAGATTGAACAGCAAGCTCCTTTTGTGTAAGCCCTGTATTCGTTACAACTAGTAAGGTGCCCAGCACCCAGCATGTCCTCAATAAAGATAGGCCAACAAATGAGCGAAGAATCTGTCAAAAAACAAAGAAAATGCACCTCAATGATGTAATGTAAGTCAAAGAGAAAGTTGAATTCAGTTTACAGACATCAGTTTTTCACTTAGCTGAGCAAGCACACAGCTGGTTTGTCCACGGGTAAACATGACCACTGATTGATTTGTTCACTCATTCATCCACTCATTCATTCATTTAGCAAATATTTATTGAGGCTGAGCACCTGCTCTGTGCCAGAACCAAAGCTACATAAGACATTTTCATCTCTCAAGCAGCCCCCAGCGCAGTGGGGCAGACAGACCCGCAAATGAATCACCACAGTGCTGGGTGGTAAAGGCAGTGAGAGGAACTGCACAAGGGACTGGGAGACCCAAGGCAGGGAGCTTCAAGTGGTCCAGCTTGGAGGAGGCTCAGGGAAGGCTTCACCAAAGAAGTGACATTTGAGCCCAGTTCTGAAAGCCGAGAAGCAGGTAGTCAGTGGGTGAGGGAGCCTGTTTTTAGCTTCCATTGCCGGTACTGGGTGCACATAACAGTCGCTCCATTACTATGGATTGGCGAGTGAAGAGTGGCCATCTGTAGGGGCAGAATCTATGCGGAGAGTTCCTGAGCTGAATTCCAGAGCATAGCAATCCAGCCCCCATTATTTTCCAGGACGCCTCTCAATGTGCCCCCTCACAGCGAGACTCACTGGTTCACTCACTGCATCTGGAAAGTCTAATTCCAGCCTTCCCACCTCTACACACTGATATCCCTCCCCAACCAGTTTCCCCAGCTTCTTCACCCACACAGGCTGGGCCATCCCTCAAGACTACCTTCCCCCCAAAGCTTCCAGGAGTCACCTCTCCAAGGTCACCTTTTTAAAAAACAATAAAGGTGGTTATCTTATTTTCCCAACCAGACTGCAGGCCCTTGAAGGCAGGGACAATCTGTTATTATTCTTTACCAGGAGACAATGTGGTAGAGAGCAATGGTCCTCAAATATTGCACACATCAGAATCACACGGAAGACTCACTAAAATAGACTTCTAAACTCTACTTCCAGAGTTTCAGATTTACTAAATTTCTTTTTTTTTTTAACTTTTAAAAAATTTATTATTGAGAGACAGAGGATGAGTATGGGGTGGGGGGGCGCGGGGAGAGTGGAGGAGACACAGAATCTGAAGCAGGCTCCAGACTCTGAGCTGTCAGCACAGAGCCCAATGCGGGGCCTGAACTCACAAACTGTGAAATCATGACCTGAGCAAAAGTCAGATGCTTTACTGACTGAGCCACCCAGGTGCCCCAATTTATTCAATCTCTAGCGAATTCCCAGGTGATGCTACTGGTTCAGGGACCACACTCTGAGAACCATTGGTATGAAAAGCACATGGGGTCCAGACCCAATTGAACCTGAATTTCAATCTAGGGGATAGGCTATCTAGCTCACTGGCTGTGTAAGCTAGGGCAAATCCCTTAGTGTCTCTGGGCCTCCGTTTCCTAAGGACACAATAATACTCACTTTGCAGGGTTACATGGGAACCCAGCCGGCACCCAAAGGTTACCTAATAAATGCCTGTTAATTGATTGGCTAGTTGCCTCAGTTACAGATCACAGTATCCTTTAAAATAATTTTTTTAAGTTTATTTATTTTGAGAGGGGGGAGGGGCAGAGAGAGAGAGAGAGAGAGAGAAAGAGAGGGAGAGAGAGAATCCCAAGCAAGCACACACTGTCAGTGCAGAGCCAGAGATGGGGCTCAATCCCATGGACTGTGAGATCATGAGCTGAGCCAAGATCAAGAGTCAGACACCTAACTGACTGAACCACCAGGCACCCCCAATGGCACCCCCTGGCCCCATTTTTGAGCCAGGTTATTTCTCCTAATTAGGGGAGCAAGCAACATCTCAACACTCTCCTCCCCAACCCTCTTCCTCCAGGGGGCTGACCAGCAAAAGAATTTGATTTGATTTTTCCAGTTCCAATGGAAAAGGTGATGCTTCACTCCAAACCACTGGGCTCACTTTTTTTAAACAAAACTTTTCTAGGTTCTGTCCTTTGCCCAAGCCTCAGATCACCCACATCATTGAATGATAATCTTCTCAAGGATGCACTGGCTTTCAAAAAGCTTAAAATTAAATATATTCACCATTTTGAGTTTTTAATGTACTCATGTTAGATAAAAATAGATTTTGACTACGCGGGGCATAAGGGGAATACTTCAGCAATGTTTCCTTCAAGCACATAAATGTTAGGTAGTGTGCGTGTGTTTCTGTCTTTCTCATCCCTAACTCTCTCTCCCTTCTTTCCTACCTCCTTTTCAGGTCTCTGCTTGCCTGAGTGGAGAGGTCTTTCATCGCCCAAGCATCAGAGAGAAGGGTCTTCTTGCCTCCTCCCTGACAGAGTCATAGTCGTAGGCATGACCCACACTTACATCCACTTATGTGTACAGATTCACCTGTGCACAAGGAAGCCAGCCGCATACAGTAAATGCAGGCACGTGCCCAAGAGGCAAGTCTCAATAAGGACTGTGCGCTTGCTCTGCAGACGCTCCTGCCAGACAAGTCCCCATGCACTACCTTGCATCCCTTTCCAACCAGATCGTTTCCAATGCCCTTTTTTGCCTTCCTTGTTTACCCCACCCTTATCCCCAACTCACTCATTTCTCAGCAGAGATGCTCCAAGATGTAGGAACTGGGCTCTGCTATGTCATTTGCTGGGGATCTTGGGGCAAATGAGTTTTCCTCTCTGCCTTCTTCTCACAAGCATGACAAATATACCGCCTGCCTTAAAGCGAGATGACAATCAAGCCAGATAATACAATAAAGGGCTTGGCACCTTGTTCCTGCCCACTTCAGTTTTAGGTAGGGACTCAGTTACTAAAAATCAGTAAACGTCGAAGCATTATTTACAATAGCAAAGACATGGAAACAATCTAAGTGTCGATTGACGTATGAATAGATAAAGAAGATGTATGTACACACACACACACACACACACACACACATACACACACACACACACACACACTGCAATATCATTCAGCCATAAAAAAGAAGGAAATCCTGCCTTTTGTGACAACCTGGATGAAACTTGAGGGCTTCATTCTAGGTTAAATAAGTCAGAGAAAGACAACTAGTATATGATCTCACTTACATGTGGAATCTAAAAAAGCTGAACCAGGGTGCCTGGGTGGCTCAGTCAGTTAACTTGCTGCGACTTTGACTCAGTTCATGATCTCGGGGCAGTCCATGAGTTCAAGCCCCACGTTGGGCTCTGTGCTGACAGCTCAGAACCTAAAGCCTGCTTCTGATTCTATGCCTCCCTCTCTCTCTGCCCCTCCCCTGCTCATGCTCTCTCTCTCTTTCTCTCTCCCAAAAATAAAACATTAAAAAATTATTAAAAATTTTTTTTAAATTAAAAAGTTGAACTCATAGAAACAGAATACGCTGGTGGTTACCAGAGGTAGGGGGTGGGGAGTGAGAGTGGGGGAAGTGTGTGAAGGTGGTCAAAAGGTACAAACCATCCATTATAAGAAACATTAGTCTGATTTGGGGAATGTAATATATAGCATAATGACTATAGTTGACAATACTGTATTGTATATTTGAAAGTTGCTAAGAGAGTAGGTCCTAAAAATTCTCATTACAAGAAACAAATTTTCAAAAAAATAAAAAGAAAAAATAAAAAAATTCATGAGGTAATGGATGTTAGCTATAACAATATATATGTAGTTGTACATTATTTTGTACATCTTAAACATATACAATGTTATATGTCAGTTATACCTATAAAAAACTGGGTAGAGGGGAAAGGGGGAAGAAGTCAGTGGTTGGGATTTGGGCAAGAAGCCCTCATCTGGCCTGAAAAAGGAAAAGCTTGCCATGAGGTCTAGTGTGTGCCAGGCTTTCTCACCCGCATGATCCAGGAGAGAGGGAGGTTCCTCCTCTCGTACAGTTGAGCATCAGGGAGCCACACTTGCCTGTGCTCCCAAGTCTGGTCTGCTGAACTTCCGCAGCAGAGAGTCTGGGTCCAGGAGCCTCTGCTCAGCAGACAAGAGCTGAGATCCGCTAGGGGGAGAGGAGAAAGCTGAGACAGAGAGAGTTTGTCCAGCCGCACCCACCTCAGCCGGCCTCAGCCCCAGCTCTGGCAGGACCTGCAGGCCCAGGCAGCCGAGGCCTGCTGTGCCTGACAGAGGGCACCTGTCAGGAGCCAGGCTGTGCCAGAGAGAGGCGTCCCTTTTGGTTGAGCCCAGATGGAGATTCTGCTGCACTGTGGTCTCAGGTGGGGACAGAAGCAGGCCAGCACACCTTATGGGATCCCTGTGCAGCTCACATGTAATCATTCCCATTTGTCACTAAAGGAAGTTGTCTCCAAAGCAAATCACTGCAGGGTCATTCATGTGCCTGCTTCACTCACAAAAAGAGGCCCCAGTCAGGAGGGCCCCTGGTACTCAAGTCCTTCCCTTTGGTGCCAGTGTCTGATGCTATGACTGGACAGTTCCTTTGGTCTCTAACACAGAGAAAAAGACAAAATGTGCAGATTGGCAGGTTTCCCCAAAGGTCTGTTCTTTGGTGCCTACACTCCCCCCTCAGGGGCAGAAGAATCCTCAGTAGCCCTAGCATCCCTTTGGGAAGTGGTTAACGGCACAGTCTTTGAAATCAAGCATAACTGGATTTGAATCTTTTCTCTACCAATTCCCAGCTGTGCAATCTTGGGAGAAGGGCTTAACTTCTCTGAACCTCAGTTCTCTGCTAACGGTAACCACGAGGCGGTTACTCTGTGATGTAAAACAGGTGAAGTATGTGACACGTACTCAGCACACCCAACAGATGTTGGTGAAGCAAAAGGGAGAGAATCTTATTCTTTTTCCCTATCCCGCTCCCCACCACCCGTCCAGGAAGACAGTAGGTTTGAGGATGGTCAGCAGCTCAGGAAGGGAAATGAGGCATGGTTGAAAAACCGTGAATGGGTACACAAGTTGAAAGCAGATGCTGAACTGCTCTGGAAAAAAACGAGGGGCATGTTTTTTCGGAAAGGCTGTGTGGAAGAAGGAAGAAGAGGCATAAGATTTACACAATGGAGAAGACCTCTGGGGGTAGAGAAATGGTGGAATTTTACTAAGTTTCTTCTGGAAGGTATGTGAATAATGTCTTTCCACTTTCCCTGAGGAGTTCAGGAAAGCCTTCACTTCTAATCCAAGCAATAGGGAGCTGGATCTTTTGGGGGATGCAATGAGAGAATTAATTTGACCGCAAGTGGCCTCAAAGATATAGAGCAATCAGGCCATAAATGGAGTTGCCCTTCTGGGTTATGTTATTATAGTGAGTGTGATCCTAGACCGAAACTTCAGTGGGCAAGAACAAAAACATTAACTGAATTATTACTTCAAGCCCCTACTCCACCAGGCAGGTAGTTAATATGGGGCTTTCTTGATGTTTTCCCACCTCCCCAGTTCTGTGGTGCCCGGAGACCTGCGGAAGCTCCATCTTGTTTCTGCAGCAAACACCCATATAAATACTGCTGAGGGTCCACTGCCTCCTTCAGTCTGGTGGCTCACCCTGGGGTAAGGGAAACTTTCTTCAAAACAGTCCTGGTATGGATTTTCTAGCACAATCTACACACAGCCTTTCCCTTGCTGGGTAGCTTTCCCCTCTACCCTGCCCAGCCCAATATACACACATACACAGCAGGTGGGCAAAGGGTTGGGCACAGGTTCCCGTTCCCAAGAACTCCCTCCTCTTCCCTCCTCTTGACAATAAGGCAGGATGGAGATGAAAGGGGAAATGACTTTTCCCTCCCAGGTTCCAGCCTTGACATTTTGTCTATAATTCAATTTTGTCTTTTAGTGATTTTACAGTTTTCTAAGTTTCCCTGCGGACACAGGCTTTGACACACCAATTGTCTGCTCTCTGCTCTGCTCTCACCTGCCTGAAGTGGGGGAGGGGAGGGAAGATGAAGATATCTTCTCCAGTCCTACAGATACCCTGACTTTATTCTTACTTGTAGCAGAGCCCCTGGATGGCTCAGTCGATTAATCGTCCGATTTTGGCTCTGGTCATGATCTCACGGTTCAGGGGTTTTAGCCCTGTGTCAGCCTCTGTGCTGACAGCTAGCTCAGAGCCTGGAACCTGTCTTCAGATTCTGTCTCCCTCTCTGTCTGACCCTCCCCTGCTCACACTGTCTCTCTCTGTCTGTCAAAAATAAATTTAAAAAAATTATTCTTACTTGTTGCATAGTATGGATGATACCATAATTTTTGTTTTTGTTTTTACCAGCTTGTTGTGAATTGGGATTACCGAAAGGGTTAATCCCTTGAAATATCACCCCATTCTAATATGTCACCATTATTATCCTGATGACTCAACCTCCATGGTCACTGACACACCTGGACAGCCAGATATAGACAAGGCACTAAAGCCTGAACAACATCAGGGCAGGAAGGGACCTTTTCCAAGGTCTGCACCAACCGGTCCCCTGCACAAAGGAGGGGAGGGACGCTGCTTGTGGCCACACCCACCCGTAGACCAATGGGCACAAGAATCCAGGTCTCTTGGAATCCACCCCAGGTTTTCCATTTTGCCAGAAGGAAGGCTGAGAATTCTCAAAGGGGAATACCCTTGCTTGGAGCAAGCTTTTTGATGCCTGCCCTTCTTCTAGTCCCCCTCCCCCATTCAGAAGTCTGCTGGCTTGCTAGAAATGGGAAAGCAGGAGATCCAGTGCCTCCCCATAGAGAGGTGTGAATCTTTGTGCCTCCTTCTGTTGTAGAAATAAATGATTTCATGCCACACAGACAGTTCCACATCTATGCCTTGGACATATTTCCATGTCAGAATATATAACCCTACTTTAGTCTTTGTACTGTCTCAGTATTCCACAGTACGGATAATACTATGTTTTTGTTTGGTTTGTTTTAACCAGTCCTCTATGGATGAACATTTGAATTGTTTCCAAAATTATAATACAAACTACAGGAGAAGTCCTTCCACGCCTCCTTGTGCACCTGACTTCACACTTTCCAAAGTACCTCTAGCACCTACTTGGTGGGCAGTGTGATGAGCACCCTCTCTCTATAAAGTTAGGTGTAGGAAGGTGGGAATTTGGTCACAGTCACACAGTAGGCTTGTGCTAGAGACGGTAAACGTGGCACTCTCTTCAGTCCCTAGACTTCACATCTTCGGTCCCAGCAGTGTGTGGGCTGTGAATGTAAAGGAAGGGAAAGACCACTAGATAACCTTCACTGATTGAGGGAGTCCCGTGGGTGGGCTCCCAGAGGATGAAGAAACTATCTTCCTGATTTACAAAGCGTATTTATACCCATGACCTCATTTTACTCCTCTGGAGTCTGTATTATTATCTTCCTTATTTAGAAAGGAGAAAAGTGATGCACAGAATAGTAACTTGTCCAACATCACACAAACTAGTAGTAGCAGAGCCAGGACCAGGGACTTATTCTTAAAAATACATATATTATCACCACTAAAAGGAAAAATATCATTCCTGAAAATGTGAAAAACGGAAATTGCAACTACAAAAATAAAATGGTGACTTTCAAATAGAACGTCTGAAAAAAACAAAACAAAACTTGGAACAACAACAAAAAAGCTTTAAAAAAATCTTGTTAGGTGACCATGGGCACATCAGCTCATCTCCCTGAACCTTGGTCGTCCTGTTTTTACAGAAAGAGAATGGTGATAACAATAGTAATAAGCACAGCAATGGGAGCTAATGCAAGAGCCATTTCCACGTCTGAGCTTCCCCTGCAGACTTGCATTCAAACATACATATTTAATATGGCTATAATCATATAATATATTGTATAATCATATAATAAATCATATAATCCTATGATAACAATTTTCTTTCCTAATTTTTCACCTGACATAAGTTTTTCCCACTTGGCTACACAGACTCAGCAATCACTGGGCTATTATCACTCCCATCGCCCCATTCTGTTTAATTAATTCCTACTGCTGATGCCGGACCATTTACCGCCACCAAGTTTTCACAGTTTTGGCGGATATTGGAAGAAATCTCTCGGCTCCAGAGAGGTTCCAGAAAGTCAGAGACTTCGGACCCTGAGCTCCTGTCCTCTCCGGGCTGTTCACCCAACCTCACCTGCTCTCAGCCAAGGTGCCTGCTTCTGCTCTCACCTCTTCCAGAGCCTGAGGCAGAGCTAACAGCGTCCGGTAAAGGCTCAGAGCAGCCTCAGAGCAGGCTCAGAGAAGCTTCTAGGGAAGCGGCCTGAAAAGAGCTTTCCTTGGGGTCTGCCACGCCCTCCTGAGAACTGTGTATTTATGCTCCATACCCCCAACTCAGGGAATTCTTTTAAAATCCAACCTAAAATCCCATTTTCCCTTCTTTCTTCATAGGACAGAAATTTTTTTTTGGCGAGGGACCTGTGAGAATTCCTCTGGAAGTGTAGGCATGCATTACATTGTCTTTTTAATTCCACCAGGTCCTTTAAGTCATCAAGCCTGTAGGTATCAGGTTAAGAATTCAGCCCAGTCAGTAGGCGGCATCCTCCCCGCACCCGCCCCGCCCCAACCCTTAGTCCAGGCTGCCTCCCATAGTTTTCAGTGGGTTTAATTTCATAGGTGCCTCTTTTTCAGCCTTGAGCAGGTACACATTCTACCCATTCACTTGACAGTCACTGGAATGTTCTACTGTATTAAAGGCATGCCTGAGGGAGATGGGTGGGGGTTGAAAGAAGGGATCTGAGGGGCTGTGTTCAAGTTTCGGTTCCTTACTTTTTAGCAGTGAGACCTTGGCTCAATCACGTAACCTCCCTGAGCCTCTACTGCCTCATCAGAAAAATACGAAAAATTATAACCTGTACTTAGCAAGTGTTGAGAGATCTCCTTTGCGAAAGCGCGGGATACACTTGTAAAGCACCTATGAGCGCCCGGCGCCTGGCTTTTGAAACATATTTTAAGTGCTCCCCAAATCTTCACTGCTTTTCTTATCCTTGTGGGGTGAGGCCTTGCTCCACTCTGCCCCCACCAGGGCCCTCTGAATCAACTGCATCCACCCTCGCCGAACCCAGGTGAGCCCACATCTCAGCCCCGGGGCAGTTGAGCTCGAAATCCAGGCCTGAAAGCGCCCACTCGGGACCCACTAGGATCTTCCTCTCTTCTGCACCCCGCATCCCTCCCACCTAGATTCGAGCGTGCCCACCC
>NC_043710.1:40368283-40455482 GCF_006229205.1 Suricata suricatta
GAGCCGCGAGGGACAGAGGCGCGGGAGGCGCGTGGAGCCAGCCGCAGCCGGAGCCGGAGCCCCAGCCCGCGCCCGCGCCCGCGCCGCCATGCCCTTGGCCTTCTGCGGCAGCGAGAACCACTCGACCGCCTACCGGGTGGACCAGGGCGTCCTCAACAACGGTTGCTTCGTGGACGCGCTCAACGTGGTACCGCACGTCTTCCTGCTCTTCATCACTTTCCCCATCCTCTTCATCGGTGAGCGCGTGGGGAGCGGCGGAGGAGGGGAGGGCACAGGCGGGGAGGGAGGAGGAGGAGGAGGCGCCGCGCACCGCACCGCTCCGCGTCCCCCTCCGGCCCAGCGACCGGCGCCTGCCTTTCTCCCGGGGTCTCCTGCTCTGTGTTGTATCCCGCGGTCCCCGCACTCGCCCGCCCTCCCATCCCCTCACTCCCCGAGGTGCACCATACACAGAGGACGCTCGTGACTCAGGGGACCCCCCCCCAAGTTTTCCACCGCAGAGCCAGAGCTGAAATAGAGAACCGGAAAAGCAGAGGTTTCTGTGGGCACAGGAATGTTCGCGAGGGGTTCAGGCTGTATCCCCACTAGTCTGTGTAGGGAGACAGGACACCCCTCCCCCAAGGCACTCTCCCTGTCAGCAGAGGCTGGGCCCAGGGAGAAGTGCAGCCTGGCCTCAGGAGCCCCGGGATGGAGGCCCTGTGAGCCCCTCTGTTTTGCGGGGGGGGGGGGGGGGGGGGGGGGGGGGCGCTGAACCAGGCAATGGTCAGTAACCCCTGCAGATCAGGGTCTCTGAGAGTCCCATGTGCCCCGGGCGAGGAGAGGCAGGAGCTAGGGACTTGGGTCCATTTGTCTGCTACTCCACCGCCAGGCCAGTCCCGGCTTGAAAGCCCTCTGCAAAGTTGGGCACCACCTTCAGGACCAGCCTCTTCACTGGGGTCCATTTGTCTCTCTTCAAGACCTTGACTTTTCCTAGCTGGCTAGAGCTTTGCCAACTCACAGGGTGTCCCCCACATCTGCAAAACTTGTCATTCACTCTAATTTTTTTAAAGGCAAAATTTAAAATTCATATACAGCTTTTGGGAAGAAAGGGAAGATTGTCACAAAACTAAAAGGGAAGGATCCTGCAGAGGCAGAGTTGCTAGTTGTTGACAATTAGAAATAAGGAGGAAGCATATGTTCTCAAACAAATGGCTTATTTACATGATACTCTGTCATACAAGAGGTTAGTATGTAAGATGAGTACCTGCATAGGAGGACCTGCATGGGTCCAGGCTTCATGCTTGGACATTTAGGTCACATGTACCAGACTCAGGCATTCTCACGCACAAGTGTAGAAATGGGTGCACTCCCACTGTGGACGCAATTCCCAAGCACCCACCTGGGGCTCATGCACCCTCTTCGTGGTGAGCCAGCTTCTCACCTCTCCGTGGCTCTCCTTGCAGGATGGGGCAGTCAAAGCTCCAAGGTACACATCCACCACAGCACGTGGCTCCACTTCCCTGGGCACAATCTACGCTGGATCCTGACCTTCATGCTGCTCTTCGTCCTGGTGTGCGAGATTGCAGAGGGCATCCTGTCCGATGGGTGAGTGACTCAAGAGAGTGGATCATCCTAGGGTGCGTCCTGGAAGGCCAGGGGAGATTCCACCTCACCTACACTCCACGAGACAGTAACATTTGCTAATCAATTCAGCAACCATTTATTCAACATGTCGTGTTGGCTCTCTGGGCCAGACGCTGGTCACGAGTGAGACCCAGGCCCTGGCCTCAGTGCAGCAGGGTAGACGGATCATGGACCGCATGCCAAGACCCAGTGAAATGATCTTAGAACCTATTAGAATGCCCGACTCTTGTGGAAGATGCCCAGCCTCTTCCTCGAGCTGCTAGAGTTCCCTTCTTGGGAAGAATAAAAAATCACTCTTGCTTAAGACCTTTCCTTGATTCTCAGTTGTTTACAGGTGCTCAGCCTGGCATCTGGGGTCCTCGCAGTCAGCACCCCCGACTCATTTCCAAGGCCTCCTCTCACCCACCTTTCCTCTGGGCCTCACAGCACACTCCTCACCCCTGCCACAGCACAGATTACATATTTTAAGTTTCCGTCTATTTGCAAAACGGTATCCCCCTGAGTGAGAAAGGCTTCAGAGCTGGGTTTCATCCATCTTTAGAGTCACAGCACAAGGCACATGACAGAACTGCATAGATATTTTTTGGCTCCTTAAGAGAAGAAATGAAATAATGGTACAAGGAAGAACTCTGGGAAGAGAGAGGAAGGCAGGGCTGGGCAAGCTTCGTGGCTGGGGGGCTTCTGAGCTGCATCTGGAGGGATGACAAGGGTTCTGACAGCAGAGGAGTGCCAAGAAGGAGGGCCAGTGAGTCAGGAGGGAGGGGGAATAAGGGCACTGTAAGGAAAGCAGGTTGGGGTGGGAGCAGAGGAGTGATGGAGGCTGGGACTTGGAAATCAGGGCTTGGAATGCCAGGCGGTGTCTGGGTTGGATTTTGTCAGCAGTTTGGAACAGAAAAGACACATGGTCAGCACAGCATTTTGGGGTGAGAACCCTGGGGGATACCAGGGCAGTCTGGAGGTGGGGAGAGGCTAGAGGTAGAAACAGCACCGAAGAGGTGATTATAGTAGTCAAGGTGATAGATAACAGCGCCGGAAATGGTGTGTCAGCAGTTGGGGCGCAGAAGAGGAGGAGATGAAGCAGCCATCTCGCAGAGGAAGGCTCAGTGACTGCCTAGGTAAGGGGGTGGTGGAGGGTGGAGGGCATTTGGCTAAAATACCAGAAGTCTAACTCCTCTGAGTTGGAATCAGAACATATCCAGATTCCACTCCTGCCAGCCGGGCAGCCCGCACACACTACCTCACTCTCCCACGCCCAATGATCCTGCGTGCTGGCTCGAGCAGGAATCTCTGGGACAACTGCTTGCCTTGGGGCTCCTCCTGGTTGTCAAAGTCCCCCAGATGAGCAACAAGACTAGAATGCTTGCTGCCACGTAACTAGCAGGCGACAAGTCTGCCTCCCACCCCCCATCTAGATACCTCTTCCAAAGCAGCACAAATGCTCAAAAGGGGGAGAAAGCCTTATGAGCCCTTAGGCCAGAAATTCTCACTGGGTTATAATTAGTGTGGTGGCAGAGAGTAACACCCCCTGCCTGTGGAGAAGGTAGACCCGGTCATCTGCTGGTGCATCTGCTGGTGCTTCTGCTGCGTGCTGGCTCTAGGACTTTGGAGCAGTCACGCAGCCTTTCTGGGCCTCACTTTCTCCACCTGTGAAATGATCATCATAATCCCTGCCTTGCCTGCTTCACAGGGCCATGGAGGATGAAATTAGAGCACAGAAGGGGTGCAGAAATGGAATGGCAGAGCCCAGGGCAGACAGTACATCTCCCAGAACAAGGGAGACCGGATGAATCAGGTCAGGGACTCCCTCCTGCCTGCTGCCCGCAGCCCCTCCCATGTGGGGCTGCATCTGTATCCCCTATCTCCCCAGCTCAGTGCAAACAGCCATTTCTTCCCCAGGAGGCAGGTTGGCTCCTGAATTGGATACTTGCCACCTGGTCTTTGCTGGCCTCCATCTGTGGGCCCATACCCCTGGGCAAGCAAGCATGAAGAAAGGACGTAGGAAGAGAGCAGACAAGAGGAGAAGCCACAGATCCTGCCTTGTGCCCCCCCCCCCCCCCCAGTCCACCCTGGCCTGGGTTTGCAGACTTACCCAGAAGTCTAGGGACAGGGGGCAAGGTGGGTAGTTGAAGCAGTAGTCTTCAAACTCTAATTTAGTTTAGGGTAAGCCTCACTTAGTGATTAATTAAGGCATCTTAAACCTATAGGGCTTCCTTTCTTTCTTTGGGTATTATTTTTGTGTGGAGCTCTGAATTTAGAACACCAAACGCAGTACAAGTCAGGGAGGAAATACTTTTTTTAGCAATATAACCAGAATGTTTTCCTAGATCATGATACACTGGAAAAAACCCATATATAAAACTTTTACCTAATTTCTAACCTAATTCAGTGTATATTATTCAGGAAAGCAGCCAAAGTCTATTTTGTTCAGTTATGTCATGAAATATTTATTTCAATTATGGTTATTCTTCATTTTATTTAATTATATCAAATGTTATCATTTCTCCCTCCTATTGCAAAAATGAGTTTATTTAAACTTATGATATAACATTTAACTTAAAAATGTGTGGAGTATAAGTTTTTTCAAAACTTCAAGTACTTCAAATACTTCAAAACTTCAAGAAGTACAAAGGCAGGAGTTTTGAAGACCCCTGCACAGGGTGTTGGCTGCTCCCAGTGACCCCGTTAGTGACTGAATGCCTCGTACCTCCTGTATAAGTCTTTTGCTAAGAATATCCACTAATTAAGGTTTAAAGAATATCAACATTTATGGTCTCATTTAACAAGAAATCTGGAGGCAACCTCTCTGGTTGGCTTGGTGACTTAGTGATGTCATCAGGGACCCAGCCTCTTTCCATCTTTCTACTTCATCCTCTGTGTGTCTACCGTATGTCTCCCCATGGTCACAAGATGGCTGCCTAGCTCCTCTGTGAAGATTTCCTTGGTTGTCCACCTACTCCTTGTGCTCACAGCCTTCAGTCCATCTGCAATATCACTTTCCTAGACTGCCCAGTTAGGCGGTTAGCTCCAAGTATGGTTGCCCCCTCCCCACTGTCAGCTTTTGGAGGCCAGGGACGTTTGGCATGCTGGGTAGAAAAAGCAATGCAAGCAAGGGGAGCACCAGGGTGAAAGGTTGGAGGGGGCCTTCTGGGAATGGAGGGGGTCCCAGAATGGCTTCAGCAGAAATAACGTCTGGGCAGTGCTGAAAAAGTGGCTCGAGGCCGTATCACTTGGACCTTTGGTGCCAGGCTGAGCAGTATGGGTTGTACTTTCTCTAGAAGGGAGCTGTGGAAGGGCACAATCAGGCCAAGTAAGTGGTGAGCTTCCTCATCAGTCACGGGGAAGCCTGAAATCTGAGAGAGCTCTGGCTCACTACAGGTCTTGTCACCAGACCAGTGTCCACCCACCCCTGAGACCTCCATGAGTTACCGTGGGGAGAGAATGAGCTGGTATTGGCCTCCATCACCATTCCAAGGGAAGAAACCAAAGCCATGACCTTGGGCTTGGTACTTAGCCTCTCTATGCCTCAGTTCCCTCAACTGTAAAATGAGGAGACTAAGAGGACCAACTTCATGGGACTTCAAGAAGATTAAATGAGTTCATATACATCACATGCTTACAACAGTGTCTGGCACAAGGTAAACGCCCAATAAATGTTGACTATCAGTGTAGACATTACACCACCTGGGGCTGGGTGCCAATGCTGACTTATGTTCTTCATGTCAAATGAGGCCGTCATTAAGAGAGTTGTGGTGCACAGGTCCTTGTGCTGCCCAAGGGACCCCAGGGACAGGAACCCAGCTGTGTTCACTCCCAGAGAAGTGGTTCCAGGCTGGAGACTCTGCAGCTGTGACTGCCAAAGCTGGCTTCCCTATGGCAGGTTCTGTAAGCATGGACCCAGGGAGAGAAGGTCACAAGTTCCAAAGCCTGGACACTGAGCCCCCTTATGGTCTCATTGTGTGGACTCGTGGGCCCCTAACCGAAGGGCATGTTTGGAATATGTTTAGTCTGGGCAGAGCTGTCAATGTAAGAAGTGGATCTGTGTGTATGATCCAAAGGCCCTACTATGTGCTGAATCCTAAGCGTAAGGCCTGGGCTGAGCTATTGGAACATCTACCTCCAATCTCTCTCTCTCTGTCTCTCCCCCATCTCAGGGTGACTGAATCCCGCCATCTCCACCTGTACATGCCAGCCGGGATGGCATTCATGGCTGCTGTCACCTCCGTGGTCTACTATCACAACATCGAGACCTCCAACTTCCCCAAGCTGCTGATAGGTAGGGGAGAGTGAGGGAGGGGGAGAGGGATAGTTACCTCCATTCATTCCTTCAGATAATGTTTACTGAACACTTACTATGTGCCAGGCACTGTTCTACGTTCTAGAGGTTCAAAAGTGGAGATGTAAAACACCCTGCCTTCTCATGTGGGAAAAGACAGACAGGCAAAGAGAGTGAATAAACAAATAAGGAGGAATGATCCTGTGAAGAAAATAAAGTCGAGCAAGGGTTTGAGAGTGATGGCATTATTGCTGTCTATATAGGGTGGTCAGGAAAGATCTCTGATAAGAGTAAGCATGTGGGTATTTAGGGGAAGAAATTTTCCGTGGTTTGGAACAGCAAATGCAAAAGGCCTTCTGGTAGGAACAAAGCCAAAAGGGGAAAAGAAAGAATGGCAAGAGAGGAACAGGGAAGACACCTAGGCTTTGGGTCTGAGCACCTGGGCAAATGATGGTATTAATAACTGATATGGTGAAGGAGCAGGGGTTGGGGTTTGGGACGCTGGGGTGGAGCTGGGGCATGTTGAGTTAGAAGCAGCCAACTCATATGTCAAGTGAGCAGTGAAATAAATGACATAGGCACTTGAGGGAGGTCAGGACTGGAGATGTATACATTCAGAGGTCATGGGCTTACAGGTGGCACCTAAAGCTTGAGTGTGGTTGAGGTTACCTGGAGAAAGAAGACATAGACCCCAGGATTAGAGCCTACAGTTTGTGAACATTTAGAGAGATTCGAGAAGGAGGGCCTACTTAGACCTCCTGACATTATGTGGCTGTGGTCCTGGGCAGAAACAAGAGCAATGACAGTTGACATTTACTGAGCATGTACTGCATGCCAGGCTTACATACATTATTTCACTTCATTTCCACAATCTCCGTATTGGGATCATTGCTATCCCCATTCTACAGATGTAGACACTGAGCTCAGAGAGGTTACAAATAATAACAGCAAACATTCATATAATACTTGCTATGTGTCAGGTACATCCTAAACATTTTACATATATTAACTTGTTTAATCCTCACAACAACACTAAGAGGTAGGTACTATTATTATTTCCCTTTTACACAACAGGAAATTGAGACTCAGAATGTAAGTCATTTTACTAGTCTGCCCAACTGGTCAAGGAGCAGAACTGGGTTTAGGTCCCAGGGGTCTGGCACCCAAGCAGGCTCTTTATTGCTTCTGAGACTGTGTGTCTAAGGGTCATCAGACCACCTGGGCCAGATTATAAATCTGGAAGTCTACCTCTGTGTTTGGCTCAGTCTGCATATCTAAAGTAGTCAGGGCTATAACCTCTGGCTCTTAGGCTGTGGTCAGACTGTGTGTCATTAAGTCAGGCTATGGTTTACAGGAGTCACAACATCTAATTGACATGTGGAGTCTGAAACATTCTGTGCTAAGCCAGAGACAGCACAGTGTCATGAGTGGGCAGAGGGTATTTTCCCATGTAAGGTGGGAGCTGGGCTCCGTCAGGATCATCCAGGCTAACCCCCTACCCGGGTGACCCCATGAGAGTGTGGTCGGGAGACTAGGGGGCAGAAGTTGAGAGAGAGAGATGTTAGGTACAGACTTCAGAGACCCTCCCTCTCCTGAAGATTCAGAAGCAGCTCCTCACGTACAGAGAACCCCTCATTAACCCCAGTGCCTGATGGACTGGTGCCCCCAGAAACATCCTGTCTGGTCATTTGCTGAGTTTACTTTCTCATTCTCTGGAAAACATGTAATGTTCTTTCCTTGAAGCACAAATTACCACCTATCAATGGATCATTCTTTCTCCAAAGAACAAAGACGAACTCCCTCCATTCCCCTTTGTTAGAGCTTTGCTCTGCAGAGCCAGAAATTCTAGAACAGGGAAAAGCAGAGAGGAGGCACCCAATGAGCTGCAGGGACTGAGGGCAGTGGGTATTGGGGAACAGCGGGCCCTCTGAAGACTCCTGTCTGGTCACAGGTCTGGAATCCTGCAGAAAGGTGAACCCACAAAATAACCTTGGTCCTGAGGTGCCAGATGAGATCAAGGAAATGTTTTTGGAAAAAGTCACATTTGAGCTGAGAACTGAAGGATTGGTAGGAACTTCCTGGGAGAAGGGAGAGGAGATTGTCTCAGGCAGAAGGAAAAGCGTGTCTCAGGCCCTGAGACAGGAGAAGCACGTTAGGAAATCTGGAAGAAAAGCAGAGGAGAGCGGACCTTTGAAGACTGGAGTGGCAGGTGGGAACCATACCAGGCAGGGCCCCAAAGACCACACCACAAGGTTAGTCTCATTAGTCTTTATCCCATGGCATTGAGGATTAGGGGTGTGTGTGTGTGTGTGTGTAACTTATACTGGACATGAAATTTATTATTTTAACCACCTTTAAGTGCGAGTTCATGACATTAAGTACATTCACGTTTTTGCGCAACCATCGCCACCCATCCATCCAACCATCCATCTCCAAAACTTTTCATCTTCCCAGCCTGGAACTCTGTATCCATTAAACAGCAACTCCCTATTCTTTTCTCTCCCCTCGCCCCTCACCCCCTCAAGACTACCATTCTACTTTCTATCTTTATGAACATGACTACTCTAGATACCTTGTATAAGTGGAAGCATACACTGTTTTGTCCTTTTGTGATTGGCTCATTTAACTTAGTATAATATCCTCAAGGATCACCCATGCTGTAACATATGTCAGAATCTCCTTTCTTTTTAAGGCTGAATAATATTCCAGTGTATGGATATAATGCATTTTGCTTATCCATTCATCCATCAACAGACACTTGGGTTTCTCCCACCTTTTGGCTCTTGTGAATAATGCTGTTAGGAAGATGGGTGCATTGAGATCATATTCGATCATCTGTATTGCTTTACAGAGGCAAGTCTGGGGGTGGGCAAGAGGGAAAGTGGGGAAACCATGAAAAGACCCTCTAAGTAGTGCAGGGGAAATATGATGGCGGCCACCCAGGAGATAGGATGGTGACCCAGGTGGCCTAGATATTTAGGAAATAAAGTAGACAGAATGTGGTAATAGGGGTGTGTGGAAAAGGAGATTGAAGACATTGGGTAATGAGAATTCAGAGCCTAAAACTTGCCAGCAGCACCCGTGTCACACCACTGTCCTTTTCTGCTGTTCCCTCAGTCAGGCACTAGCTTTGGCTGAGGGCTGCTATGTCTGACACTGTGGAAATAACCTTTGGGCTTAGTCCTGGGTCCACCGCTGACTCCCTCCGTGACCTTGGACATGAACTCAGACTGAATGAGCCTCAGTTTCTCTATCTAGACAGAAATAGTAAGTCCCTGTGTAAGTCACAGGATTTTTAGAAGAGCAAATTATACCACATCTGTTAAGACCTGTGTGAGACATATTTTCAAGTCTTGGCTCCTGTAAGTGACTTTCACAAGGGGCTAAAGAAGTTCTGATGCTCAAGTTCTGTCTGGGGAGTGTAGGTGTGGGGGAAGGGGGATGGCCTCCAGCTGTGGGATCCTTGTGACCTGGGCACCAGGCCAAGCTGAGGGGTTTATCATCCCAGCCCTGGCCAGAGGTAGTCACTTCTGCCCTCTATCCTAATGCCCTCACCCAGGGACCTGAGATAGATGGCACTTGTCTCTCTCTGGGAAAGTTCACCATCTTGGCCTAGTTCCCAGCCCAGACTCGGGCTGCGGCAGACCTCACCTTCTGTCTCCAAGAGATGCCCTGGCATTGGTGTGACCAGGCCCACCTAGGGATGGGGGCAGGGTAAAGGTGTCTCCTTCTCTGTGGCCCCACTACAGAGGAGCCCTAGAGGATGTAGGCTGGCTCCAGGGAGTGAGGGGGAAGGAACTGCCTATGCTAAAGCAAGCATCCCCTCAACAGGGACCCATTATTGCTCTTTTCTTTGGTTGCCAGCTGACAGTGGTTTATTGGCAGGTGGTAGTGGTGAGAATTTAGAGATTAGAATCTCCTGATAGCTTCTGATGTTTATGGTCCCAGGTCTGAAATCTGGAGATAATAAAAATAGTAACAACTGGTGTCCAAAGAACACGGCCCACTGTGTGCCAGCCCCACTGTGCTAAATGCTCACACAACCTTTCAGGAAGTGCTATTATCATCCCCATTTTTATGGGTGAAGAAACTGAGGCCTGAATGGGTTAAATGATTTACCCAAAGTCACATAGCTATTAAATTACAGGATCCGAGGGGCGCCTGGGTGGCTTAGTCGGTTAAGCATCTGACTTCAGCTCAGGTCATGATCTCAGGGTTCGTGGGTTTGATCCCTGCGTTGGGCTCTGTGCTGACAACTAGCTCAGTGCCTGGAACTTGTCTTCAGATTCTGTGTCTCCCTCTCTCTGACCTTCCCTTACTCATGCTCATTCTCTCTCTCTCTCTCTCTCTCTCTCTCTCTCTCTCTCTCTCAAAAATAAATATAAACATTAAAAATAAATAAATAAATTACAGGATCTGAGCCCAAATATATCTGGCTGCAAGGTGCTGTTCTAGCCACCACACACACTTCCTCCCAGAACTGTGACTTACTTTTTTGTAGCCCCCAGACGCCCCCAGGCTCCACGAGGAGCATCCTCATGCTGTAGTGGGCTGTAGACCGGGGACACTTAAGCTTGCAGTGAGCTCAGGCAGGTCACATCCTCTTTAGGGCCCCCTTATAGATGAGGACATCTATAAAATGGAAGAGTGGATTGAGGACCTTTAAGATTTTCCCAGCTTGGAAATTCCACAAGCAAACCGCTATAGGATGGAGGCTACGGACCTGGGCTCCAGGTCAGACTGGTCCAGTTCCACCTCTTAATGGATGAGTTACTTAACCTTTCTGAGCCTTAATTCCTTTGTCTGTTAAATCAGGGGCAATGGCAGTTTTCCTCTCACAAGGTTGTTGTAAGGAACAAGTGAGATAATACTTAAAGTGCTTACTTGGCACAGCCTACAACTTAGTTAACTTCAAGACATAATTTTCCTATTTTTCTTATTAATTACTGTGAAGGGAAATTTGGCTGACCAGCTTGGCTAACAAGATTTTTTTTTAATGTTTTTCATGTTTATTTTTTTATTTTTGAGAGAGAGAGAGAGAGAGAGAGAGTGAGTAGGGGGGAGGGGCAGAGAGAAAAGGAGACAGAATCTGAGTCTGTGCTGACAGCTCAGAGCCTGATGCAGGGCTCGAACCCATGAGCTATAAGATCATTACCTGAGCTGAGGTCGAATGCTTAAGCAAATAAACCACCCAGGAGCCCCTTGGCTTACAAGATTATTGTTTTGAACATACCTAGTGCATGTACACCATCACACACACAGCCCTTTATTCAGAAATGTGCACTCACACCAATATCATTGGCTTGTTTACACACATACCTCTTCCCTGACTTACTTCTTTTCTCTCCTTCTCTCCCACACACTTGCACACATGTAACTGCACATGTACACAAATCCACACACACATGTTCTCTCCCCTGCAGCCCTGCTAGTCTACTGGGTCCTGGCCTTCATCACCAAGACCATCAAGTTTGTCAAGTTCTATGACCACGCCATCGGCTTCTCACAGCTGCGCTTCTGCCTCACGGGGCTGCTGGTGATCCTCTATGGGATGTTGCTCCTGGTGGAGGTCAATGTCATCAGGGTGAGGGTAAGCAGGCCATTCCTGTCCACCCCAGCACCCACTTCAGGACACACCCGGGCCATGGTGTGGCTTCTGATCAGTACCCTTCCCCTGGGTGTGGGCCCCCACCCACTTCTTAGCCAAGCCCTTCAAGCACTCAGCCTCTTTTACTCACCCCCAAAGGGGAGTGGAGGCTGAGGGGAGAGGAACATTCCATCTGGTCCAACTGCCCTCTACCCCAGGCTACCAGAGGGAATGGAAGTGATAGGGTGTGTTAGCCTAGGTTGAAGGATTCTGAGTTTAATCCCATAGAAGAAGGAAAAGAGCTTCAAGGACTGGCTTCTCTGAACTCTGTTACTGTTTTTGTTGTTTTGAGGGAAGGGAGTTAACGTATTCATATAGCTTCACATATACCCGAATGAGTAAATGTGGCTGCATACATGCCTTTTGTCTTGTTTTGTTACCATTTTTGCTTATTCCTTTTACCTCTTTCCCCTCTTCCTACTCTATGCTCTCTGGACCTTTCCCCCACTCCCCAGGTAACCCAGATAACAACCTAACATGTGCACTTTCATTCTTGGTTTTTACCTCTATAATACCAAATATTTCAGGTTCTTTTTTTCTCAACACATGTAAGAGTAAGGTTTTTCCTCTCCATTATTCATTTTATAAAAATAGAATCATGTTATACACAGTTTTCTGCATCTTGCTTTTCTCACCCAACAGATATCTCTTAGGACTCCCTCCAAGTCTGTTCTGGCTAATTTAGTTTTCTTAATGGCTGCATAATATTCCATCATGTGGATGAGCAATAATTTATTCAGCCATTACCCAATTGATGGGCATTCACTTTGTTGCCAAGTTACTGTCTTCACAAATAATGGCATATTAAACATACTTATATCTTTATGTATTGCTGTTTTTATTTCTTTGGGATAGAGTCCAAGGAGTGGAGTTGCTAGTTCAAAGAGTCTGTATATTTTAAATTTTAATCAATGTTGCAGATTGCCTTCCAGAAAGACTATAATCTACTAGCAATGAATAAGAAAACCATCTCCCTTCCTCCAACAAGCAATGAGGCCAGCCCCATTTGGGAGATGAGTGCAAAGTGCTATGTGCATTTACATTTCTCCAACACCCCGGTTTTAGTTGGTGATTACAGGGTACAAAGAGGCCTACTTCATTCACTGCCTCAACTGACCCTCACAGCACCCCTGGAATGCAAGTACCACCCACATTTTAGACAAAGAAACATTTTAGAGGAAACTTGTCCAAAGACACCTTGCTAGTAAGTGGAAGAGGCAGGTCTGCATGGCTCCATGTTCAGCAAACCCAACATGAAACATGGTAACATCCTCAGATCTGTGGGGAAGATGGTATATAGGAGATTTCTGTTCTTTCGCAGTCCGACTTAAATCCAACCCAGCCCAGCCACGGGGATTCAGAGTAGGCCTCAATGAAGAGTTACAAGTCAGGAGGCCCTGGCACTGGTGGCCAAGGGTGTGGAGGGATGCTTTTCCTGGGATGAGGCAAGAGATGGCCCCATAAGTTAGAGGTCAAGGCTGGGGTGTCACAACCCAGATCTTTTCTGAGGCAAAGTGGAGAGTGGTGAGAAGTTGCACTTACCCATCCCCGGTGACCCATGTGCCCCACAGAGATACATCTTCTTCAAGTCGCCAAGGGAGGTAAAGCCCCCTGAGGACCTACAGGACTTGGGGGTGCGCTTCCTGCAGCCCTTCGTGAACTTGCTGTCCAAAGGCACCTACTGGTGGATGAATGCTTTCATCAAGACTGCACACAAGAAGCCCATTGATCTTCGAGCCATTGGGAAGCTGCCCATTGCCATGAGGGCTCTCACCAACTACCAGCGGCTCTGTGAGGCCTTCGACACCCAAGCGGTCAGTGGGGGCCCTGCCACACCATCCATTCCCCTCCCTCTAATTTAGATTCACAGATGCGGACCTCAGAAAGCATCAGGTCAAACCCCTGGTAGGGCCTATGGAGGGATAGAGGCTTGCCCTAAGTCACACAGTGAACCAGTGAACTAAAGATTCATAGGACAGGCACAGCTGGAATGGCTCTTACACCTTTGTCCATATGGGGAAACTGAGGTCCCAAGAAAGGATGTGATCCCACTGCATTCCCTCATGTCCTATGTTCTTCCTTTTGGAGTTCAGTGACTTATAAAGGCAGGAATGTTCACCCATATTAAAGCGGGGATTTAGTGGCCTAATACTTGCAAGAATTCTATATGTTGAGCCAAACAGGGCTCTCTCTAGATCACTGCCATGAAAAGGGAGGCCCCGAGAAAGGCGCAGAACTGGCCCACAGCTGGTAGGTGGCAGATCCGGTCTCCCAACTCCCAGTCCAGTGTTCCTTCGCTGCCTCTGCCCTAGCTTGAGGAGGAGGGGCGGACACTGAGGCAGATGCAATGGCAGGTGGTGACAAATGAATGTGCACATGCCACTCTATCATTATAGTGCTGTGCTCATCACATAGTCCCTGACCAGCTGCATGACCTTGATCAATCATCTGGCCTCAATTTCCCCATCTGGACTGTGTTGGTGTTGATAGGTCCCACCTCACCACGCACTTGGTGGTTCAGTGATTTCTTCCTGGAGTTCAGCTGTTTGCAGCACATGTGACCACTGAGTTTTCCCAGGCAGCAGGAGCCAGGGACTTCCTGGGACGCCAGGTCCTGCCATTCTGACCTTGCCTTGGGTCTCTCTCCGGGCAGCAGAAGGACTCGCAGAGCACACAGGGTGCCCGGGCCATCTGGCAGGCACTCTGCCATGCCTTCGGGAGACGCCTGGTCCTCAGCAGCACTTTCCGCATCCTGGCTGACCTGCTGGGCTTCGCTGGGCCGCTGTGCATCTTCGGGATTGTGGACCACCTTGGGAAGGAAAACCACGTCTTCCAGCCCAAGGTAGGCCATCAGAGTGGTAGAGCAGGGCACCCTTTGGAAGATTTTCCCTTGTACGTGAGAATGTGCAAGAGGCCAATGTATGTGCACTGTGACTGCACTGGCTCAGCTCCTCACACACACACACAAAGCCCTTGGCAATATCTCCCTCTAGAAGATGCTCTGCATCTGGTTAACAGAAATGCTGGAGCGCAAGCTTGTGCCCCAGGAGGATTTATGGTGTCCTGCTCTCTTCACCTTGCCATCACTGCCATAATTCTGCTCCCAGTTGTTATCCATTCAGAACGTTGTAGGAAGTACATTTGTTTACTCAGTGTCTAGGGCTTCTGTGATTTTTTGGATATGTTGGCTTTAGTTTACAGCATCCTAATAGACTCTAAATAACTTAACAATCTGTGTTCTTCAGTTCTGTATATCCTGGCATTCAAGGATATACAGGGACATCTTGGAGGTTGCTGCTGGGGGTGAGAAGAGGGAAACTTTCCCTCCATGAGTTTCTCCCCCACCCCAATTCCAGAGTTCACTTAAAGCTTACCCAGTTTAATGACTATGTTGGCCTTTCCCATTAAAAATTCTTTACAAAAGGATTCCATGTCTTAAAAAGACTTGAAATGCATTGGATTAGATGATATTCAATGGCCTTACCAGCTTTAAAGATGCTACAGACTGAAATCCGTGGGACAAAAGAGGCAGGAAATCTTTCTGGGGGTTGATTTTCCCTGCTTTGGCAATAGCATCCCCTCTGGGGATGGGGGTGGAGTACTTAATTCCTTCATGTGTTTCTTTGCTGCCACTTAGGTTTAGATGGTCACAAAATGGAAAACTTTTCACATCTAACAAGACTCAGAATTTTCTTTTCCCAGCAGGAATATCATTATAAACTTTTAACCACAAACAGACAGTCTGAAAATGATGCTGAGAATTGCTAATTAGGGACCTTAATGATTTATGACATTCCCTTGTGTATCGCGGTTCATCTTGTTGGCTCTGAGATCACAGAGAGCATTTAATCCTTAGGAGGTTTATATTAATTTTTTTCCAGAGATATAATTAATCAGCTGAGCACTTCTGATCAGGAGTATGAGACGCTCCAAGTCTGTTTGTCTGATTTATTCAGCAAACATTTATTGAACCCTACTGTGTGCCAGGCCTAGGTTGGGCTGTGGGAATCCAGAGACAATGGTTATGATGGGGACCATTTACAGTAATGACAACCATGTAATGACCCCTTAACGCATGCTGGGCTGCTTGTGGGAATAATGCATGTGTTGTCACATTTCATGCCTAACACAACCTTTTAGGGTAAATTTTTTTTTTGGTAACAGCTTTATTGAGATATAATTCATATACTATACAACTTAGGAAGTAGATATTTTTTATCCCCGTTATACAGAGGAGGGACTTGAGATACAGAGAGGTTAGGTCATTTTCCTTAGTGTTTCTCGGCTACTTAGTGACAGGGTTGGGATCTGAACCCAAAACTCTTTCACTCCATAGTATAGATCCCCTACTATGAGGGGGTATATATGGGGAATGTAGGCAGAGGGAGTGACTAACTCGGCCAGTAGTCATGGATAGCTTCATGAAGGAGCTAGTATTTTAATGGAGCCTTGACATATGAGTATGAGTTGGCTGGGCTAAGATGGACAGATTTCTAGTTCAACAAGAATGTGAGGGCTCTTTTTGCTTATTTAAACCTTGAGCTATAATTGGCCCCCAAAGAGAGAGGAAGGGCCAGTTTCTCTTGTCCACAAGAGTGTCACCTTCAGTTCTAGTATGCCCATAGATGACTCCAGAATACTCTACAATGATAAACCTGCAGCAACATGGGCCCATTGTTACTATGGGGGTGGGGGGGGGGTGACACCAGCCAGAGCCCTTCTCCACTTGTCCACATTGTTGTCTTCTTCCTGTGTTTCCCAAAGCTCTGGTGGCCTTCTGCTGGAGAGAGAGCTCTAAGGCAGGATGGGTCAGAGAGGTAGTGAGAACAGCACTTAGAATTTTAGTTCATCTGAACATTCGCTTTGCGATCTCTTTTCTTTATTTGTATACCAACCCTGGGATTTACTGCCCTCTCGTTGGAATGTTCTTGTCCTGGTTAGTCATCAGTACATAAATCCCTGAGACAGATGGCTCTGCCTCAGTGGCTGCAGGCCTTATCAGATTTAATATTTGTTCCCTGCAGTCCAAATACAATCAGCAAATTACAGACACTAAAACAAGAGGTGAAAGTAAATATAGTCTCCAGTGTCAGCAACAAAGAATCCTCAATCGTGTGGTTGCCTGGGATATGGCTTAATTCTCATTTGGGCTTCTGGGCCCAGAAAATGGGGGAAAGGGGTCATTTACTGAGGTCTTTCGGTTCATCCCCCTTCCCCCCAATGGCTCTAACTCAGAGAGACGGGTGCTGTTCTGGTCTTTATGAACATACAAGGACAGAAGCTCTTCTGCTATGTGTGCTAGCATTTAACCACCCTCCCTGTGAGAAAGCCCTTCTTTCCGCTCAGCCTGGATCCGCGCTGCTGCAGTCTGCACAGCCGGACACCACTGTTTACATCATTGTCAGTGGCTGCCCTGTCCTCCCTTCCCTTTCCGGGACACTCACAGTTGGCAAGAATCACACTGTCCTTGGCATCCGTGAGGACAAACACGATTTCTTCTTTAATTCCACACTCGAACCCTGTCTGCCACTCCCCAGGGAAAGCTGGGACCCTGGCTGAGCACAGCCCATGACCTGCCTCTGTCCAGCTCCCCTCTCCTGCCTAACCCCCACTCACAATCTGTCACCTCCCATGGATGCCACTTATCTGGCTGCAGGACAAGGGAACTGGATTCATAACAAACTGCCGGCATCTGAAACCTGCCAGCACTGCCCTAGGCCATCAGCTGAGCAGAGAAAGAAGAGTCTGGGTTTGATCTGAGGTCCGAAGCTGCAAACAGCTGCTAACCTCAGAGGGGAAACGTGTGTAAGTTTGTGAGTGTGTATGTGTTTGTTTCTGAATGAGTTCTCCTGGAAACTGTTTATAATTCTGCATGTCTGTCCTTCTATTTGTCCTGTGTCTCTTGGTTTATCTCTTTCCATGTGTGTCTCCGTCCCTATTTGGTTACACACATTTGTAACTATCATTGTGGGTGACTGTAAAAATGTATGTGCATTTTTGTGACTTTGTGATATCAGTGTGTGGGCTGGTCTCTTCATGGCAATGCCCATGCAGCTGCTCTGGCCTGGCAAGACTCCCTTCATCTCACTAACTCCTCTCAGCCACCAAGACTCAACCCAAATGTCACCTCCTCCAGGAACACCTCCTCTGGTGGGGTTAGATGCCCCTCCTCTGTGCTCCCATAACATCCTGGTCTTGCACCATCAAAAACCCCTTGTCTCTTTCCCAACTTGACCCTGAGTCCCCTATGACATGAACTACATTATCTGACCTCTGTGTGCCCAGTGCCCATCTCCATGCCTGACATTCAGGAGGCACAGGAGAACTGGTTCTTCAAGGGAATCATAAAGAAGTTGCCACATATTGAGTGCTTATGCTTACTAGATATTTTTACCTGCATAGTTACATTAAATTCTCACAACTCTCTACGTAGAAACCCTTAATTGCCTCATTTTACAATGAGGACACTGAGGCTCAGAGAGTTTGAAGACTTACATAAAGACATAGTGGCTAATATAATATATAGTGAGCCAGGAGTCAAACTCAGATGTGGCTAACCTCTAAATCCAGGCTCTAAACCACCGTGCTAACTGGTTATAGATGGATGGTTGGGTACGTTGGTCCATGAGTGTTCAAAGATAGTTGTCATTGTTTTTACCCAGAGCCTTCCAGGACTGGGACCTATGGGCAGTGCACCTTCTGGTTCCTGCCAAAATAAGAAGCAAAAGCCCACATGATCCCTCTCCACTAATCTCTAGAGAACAAGGGAAGGGGGGCCTTTCCAGTCATATCTCTGGCCAGACAGTGATAATGGGGGTCAGAACTGTAGAGTCAAGGGTTCTAGATTCTAGTCCTATCTGTGCAATGAATCAGCTCAGTTGCAAAATGGGAAATGTATGGGTGCCTGGGTGGCTCAGTCAATTGAGCTTCCAGCTTCAGCTCAGGTCATGATTTCATAGTTCATGAGTTCGAGCCCCACACCAGGCTCTATGCTGACAGCCCAGAGGTTGGAGCCTGCTTGGATTCTGTGTCTCCCTCTCTCTCTGCCTCTCCCCTGCTCACACTCTTTCTCTGTCTCTCTCAAAAATAAATAAACATTTAAAAAAATGGAGAAATGTCTAACTTCTATAGAAAGTAGATGGGAAGGAAGAACATATGTGTTGATTAATTTAAAATATGTATTGAGTACTACTGGGAAAACCCCTGGAAACAAACACAGTTTCATTCCCCGAGAACCTGTGAAAATGTGGGATGAGGGTATCTGATCTGCTAAAGCATTTAACTCCCACCGACTGTCAAGTTGCAGGTCCTTGGCCTTTCCTCTCTAGCGTTCAAGGTGCTGGGCAACGTCAGTGCCCTCATACCCACTTAAATCTTCCCAGTGCCTGCCTTCCTTGGGTAGTACCTCAGGCCTCTTTGGCTAGTCTAGTTCCTACTTCTTAATAAAAACTTAGCTATTCTGAACTCCATCTCTTTTAAGTGGTCTCTTTGAAGAGAGATCGAATAATGTCCTAATGACTTATACCTACAAGGAGATTTTCGTCTTAATAGTCCACAAAATTCTTGATCCAAAAAAAATATGGTTTCTGACCCTATGATATGTGTATGTTATGTGGGGAAGGGGTCAAGGTTTTGCCTTTAAAGCTGCAAAAAAGGAATTTGCTGCTTTGCTTAAAATATGCAAACAATGATGAGTGTATTTAACAAAAACCACCCGTACTGTCACCAACATATGTGATCAGGTGACTTTTCTAGTCCTCATTCTCAGCCTGTGTGTTTTCTGATCATTGTGGCATAGCACATGCAAGGCAGTCCTTTCTGCCTGAGAGCTTTTGTAATGATCAATGTTCTTGAGTATGTCGTATTCCCACAAGCATTGTACCATACCTAACCATTCCTTATGGTTGGACATTTACATGGCTTTTCACCCTCTCCCCCTGCTGTAATCTAGAGATAGAACACTTTTGCACATACAGCTATTTCCTGATGTGAAATTATTTCCTTTGAGGTAAATTCCCATGATGTGCTTTGTTGATTTATTTTTTTTTTAATATTTACTTTATCATGAGAGAGAGAGAGGGAGACAAAGCAGGAGTCGGGGAGGGGCAGAAAGAGAGGGAGACACAGAATCGGAAGCTAGCTCCAGGCTCTGAGCTGTCAGCACAGAGCCTGATGTGGGGCTCGAACCCACAAACTGAGATCATAACCTGAGCTGAAGTCGGCCGCTTAACCCAACTGAGCCACCCAAGTGCCCCAAGTGCTTTGTTGCTTTAAGATAATGGACTCCATTCTCCAGAGCGGGGTCTCTGCAGAAGATGGTAAAACCTAAGAATTCCAAAGTGTGTTGAATAGGACCAGGCTTTCCCAAACCTACATGCCTTCTTTTTTGACTAAGAACCAGCCATTTGGCCATGTTTCTGTACCCTACAAGTCACAGGCTTGTAGTTGACAACGGGAGACTCAAAGTCAAAAGGCTCGGTAAGGCTTAGGTAGTAGATCTAGAGTTGTAGTTTTAGCATCACACAGGTTCATTTTCACATGTTGTCCCTTATCAGCATGTGACCTTGGACCAGACATATAATCAGGCTGAAACCTCATTTCCTCATGTATAGAATTAGGCTCACAATGGCATTCTTCTCATTAGTGTGTTATGAGAATGGAGTTCTGTACCTGATAAATATCGTATCCTGCCCTTGCTTCCCTGTAAGGCCAGGTCTCAACCCCTGCAGCCTAATTTTAAGGTCCATTTTGCTACTTCCAGCCTACCCCTATCTCCTACCCTTTCTTCTCCCTCTGCCTTTCCCTCTGGTACTTGGACAAATGAGACAAAGTCAGGGTCTTCTGGCCTTGGTAGGGTCTTCCTCTATGAGACTTTAATGGTCTCTCTCTCTGCTTCCTGCTGTCCCAAAAAGGAAAACACTCCTTTCCCACAGAGCCAGGAAGAGATAGATGGAAGCTCCATGAAGCAGGGCTGGTTTAGAAGGCCCAGATCATTTCTACCATCAAAAAGCCCTGTATCCAAGATCCAGGAATTTCTGACTATAGGAAAAAGACTCCTTTTAGAGTTCTGACCCCTTTGGCCTGATCCTGGCCAGAGACATGTCCTCAGGCTCCTTCTCATCACTGTGTTCCCACCACCCATTATCCTACAGCAGCTCCTACACCCTTCCAAATAGCTTTCGGAGTTCAGGGCAAAGTCTCAGAAAAGGGAGAGAGTGCTGTCTTCATGGAAACATTGGTGTGGTTCTGGGGAGCAAAGGACTTAATCATGATCAAAGTTTTCCTGGGAGCTATTGATGCTGAATTTGGAAACAGGCATGCTGTTGTTTCCTGGTATCTTTAGCAACAGAGTCAAAATGTTGGTTTTTTCCCAGTGCTTATCATCTGAGATCTTGCTAGAAGTGAAGCAAAAGGACCTTCAATATACAAGGAGGTCCCAGGAGCCCACAAGGCTAAGGGCTTCTAAAATCTTCTCCAGCCTATTATAGGTGATGGGTTTCCATCTCGCCTGAGAGCACTACAGTTTTCCCACTGGTCTTTTTTCCCCGGAAATTTCTACATGGCAGGCTGTTGGTGAGTGTAGGATAAGACCTCAGCTCATTCCAGTTTTTGTGTTTTGTTTTGTTTTGTTTTTGTAGCAGAGAACACATATTGTGGGATTTGTTCAGGCAGTTCTGGTTTTGGCTGCTCTGTGAGTTGCTCTGTTTATTCTTGTTCCATTCACAGTGAGCTCCCCTGGGCCTGGTGGCCACAAAGCTAAGAGTCATATTTATGGGCACAAGGTTAGAACTGGGCCACAATCTGTTCCCCTAAGTAGGATGATGAAGAGGACATAGACACCCGCCCTGTGGCTAGAAGAATGTTTAGTTGGATTTATCAGTCTAATTTTTCTCATAAACATCTGCATAAAGCCTCCCAAGCATGGAGGGTCCTATAATAATGGCTGTTGTGGCACAGTACCACAATGCTAACAATGACAGCCACCTCTGATTTCTCTTTCAGACGCAATTTCTCGGGGTTTACTTTGTCTCCTCCCAAGAGTTCCTTGGTAATGCCTATGTCTTAGCCGTGCTTCTGTTCCTTGCCCTCCTACTTCAAAGGACATTTCTGCAAGCATCCTACTATGTTGCCATCGAAACTGGAATTAACTTGAGAGGAGCAATACAGGTACTTGGCTAATTATGTTTTCACTTTGCAGTAAGAACAGCATTATTCATCCTCATGGGCCCTTAAGAAAAATTCTGGTGTGAGTTTATGTTTTTGTTGCCCTTTAGTAGTGCTTTCAAACAATAACCATTGACAAAGTGGTGTAGGAGGAGTGGAAAGCGCCCTGGCCTGGACTCGGGGAGTGTAGTAGTTCCAGCCCTGGTTCTGCCTTGCACTAGGTCTGCCATGTCACCTGCTCGGCCTTGAATAGGGCAGATATCACTAATGGGCCACCATGTTCTTTCTTGCTGAATGTGCATGCAGATGCAGGCTCTTCCAGATTCTGTCCCAGAGGTCTGCTACCAGTCTTCTCTGGGTGCAAAAAATAAATGAGCTTGACATACTGGGACTAGAGAGCCTGTATGTCTACTTCAGCATTTAAATCTTGTCCCAGCAAGATTTACTTGAGCTCTTAAATCTTGAACCTAGTCCCTTGGATCCAGGTCCTTGCTCCTGCCCCCTATGGTTTCCTTCCCAGACTGGGTTTAAAGGATGGCCAAAATCAGTAAGGATTCAGAGCACTTTTAGGTAAGGCGGTGATGGGAGTTGTCCAAGTGCTAGTGTTTTCTTTAGAATTTTGGTTCAGCCGTTGGGATGGGGAGACCCAGTGCGGCGGCGGTGGTTCATGTAGAACAAAAGTTTGTTTTCGACACTGAGTCAGAGCTGGTGTGACAGCTGCATGCTCCTCAGAGACCCTGGTTCCTTCTTTAAGTATGTGCTAACCTTCTCACCTGCCTTCTGCGCCAGGGTTTCAGATAACTATTGACATTGCCACTGCTGGCCCGACACTTAAACCAGCAAGAGAAGAAAGATGGAACAAAAAGAGGGAATGCTACCTTCATTTAAAATCATCATGCAGAAGTTGCACATGTCCTCTCCCACCCCATCAATGAGAAATTGGCCATACGGCCATACCTGGAGAGGCTACAAAGTGTGGTCTTTGTTCCTGACAGCCTGCTAGAAATTCTTCTTGTGAAAAGGGGAGAATGGACATTGGGAGACAACTAGCAGATTCTGCCATCCCCAGAAATTCCCATGAAGTCAGTAGAGCACTTGGAAGTTGTGACTAAATCCCAAAGCCACCTCCCACTTCAGTATAGAAATGCTTCTCATTTCATTATTAATTTTGACTGGTCCTTGGGAGCCAGGATCAGAGGCTTTGCAGAAAAGGGACTGAGAGGAGAAGGGTATGGCCTGGGCTGGGGACCCTGTCAGAGTTCAGGCTCTGGTTATCTTAGTACATTCCATGTGAATTGTGCCCCCTGGAGTTGTGTAGTGCACAGCCTGTGCAGCTGTACCTGACAACACTGCCCATCCCCAGTGGGTTTCCATTGAGAAAACAGAATCATTTCCTCATCATGTGAGAATGGTGGAAAGAGCCCAGGAAAATACAAGACACTATGAGCTTCACAGGGGCTCAGTGTTAGGAAGAACAGTACCATCCTTCAGTTCAGAAAACCTCTCTGAACATGCCAGCCTCTGCACAGATCCTTCCATTTGACTGGCAGGCACATACCACCATAGACAACAGCCAATTTTGTGGTCAGTTTTGTAATTAAATCTTTCTACTTGTAGGTTATAAATTACACACTGGCCCAGTATTTTCCAATTACACTAAAAGAGTCAAATATGGTTTTTAAGTGGATTAGCATGTAATTGTTTTTATCAAACTGTCTGAATCCAGGAGAGCTAAATTCATATGCCACAAAAAGAAAGTACTGGTATTAATTAGAGAAACAAATTAGAAGAACTAACCTTTTTTTTTCAGAGATTTACATAAAATTATAGATAATGGTCTATGTCTTCATGGGTGTGAGAAGAATGACGGTTCTTGCATGAAAAGTTATTGAGCAACATGCTTGGATCATATATATAATTTGTGGACACATACCAGCTATCAGTCAGTTGTGGATTTCTGTGTATCCTGGTCTTTACTTAATAATGCTTTATTTGATAGATAGTCTGTGTTCCTACTTCACTAAAACTAAATTTATGATTATTTTTTGAAGACTGATTTCACCTAAACTGGGCTGTGCCTAGATCTGTCCAAAAATGTCGCTGCCATTATTTTAAACTTTACCCATGGTGTATATAAACTCACAAAAGACATATGATAGTTTCATGCTTTAAGCAAACCTGATCCACAAGAAAGCCTGGGTTTCACAAAAGATGAATTAAGGGCTGGAAGTCCACCTGACAGCAGAATGCACGATAGAATTTCATTTAAGAACAGGCATCCCTCGGATATTGAAGACAAGAGTGCATTTCTCCTTGTTTAAAGGCACATAACCTAAAAATTGCCATGTTTCTAGGAGGCATGATCACTCTGCACATAGAGCTTTTAGGATCAGAGCCCACGGAGAGCCATTTCCATGGCTGCTCCCCATCTGCCCTGAGGAGACAAATCAAGGTCCTCTGAGGACAGGACTCCCCATGGTGGTGGGGCTGATCGACACTTGTATGTCCTGTTTCACAAAAGACCTTCCCAGACTGACCCCTCATTTTTTTTTTCAAGGCTCAGTTAAGACAAGACGTGGCCTCTGAACACAGCCCTCCCCTGGTTGGAGACAGCCACATTGCAACAGACAGCTGCCCCACTTTATATCATTTTTATGGCTCTGAAGTGTGTTCTCCACTAGCCTCTGGCAAATCAAGAATACAACTGGACATGAAGATCACTTTTAAGATTTAAGAGCTAATTAAGCCCTGTCCCCAAGGGAGAGGTCTTGCTTTGCTGGGGAAGTAGCTTGCGATGCTGGGGAGGATTCCTGGTGTGAACCCTGCCTTTCCGACTTGCTTGATCTGTAATTAAAGGCCTTTACCTCTCTGAGCTTTAGTTACCTCATTTGTCAAATTGGAACCACTAATGCAGTGCCCCCTTACAGAGCTGCTCTGGGGCTCCTTGGAGGTATGTCTGAGAAGGCACTGGCATATTGTAGACACATGGCATCTGGGAGACTGATCAGAATGATGATGATGACAAATGAAAAACACTCTGCTCTCATTTCCAGACCAAGATTTACAATAAAATTATGCACCTGTCCACCTCCAACCTATCCATGGGGGAAATGACAGCCGGGCAGATCTGCAACCTGGTCGCCATCGACACCAACCAGCTCATGTGGTTTTTCTTCCTGTGCCCAAACCTCTGGGCTATGCCAGTGCAGGTAAGGGATGTGTGTCTGGGGTGGGGGTGGGGGGCACAAAGTCAGAATCTGCTGATACATGCCCAGTGACTAGGGGCTCACCGTCTTCCATCCCATGTTTGCCTGTGCCTTCCACGCCCTTGAGGATCTCCATGGTGTGTACCCCTGGCTCCCTACACTCGCTCACACTCTGCAAATGGTCCAGCCATTTGTCTAGACAATGTCTCTTGTCATTAAGGGTTTCAAAAAGCAGCCAGCCTTAAAAAGAAACTATGGAATAATCATATGTGGAACACTTTTGCAGACATTAAAAGTTATGTTGCAAAGTACTTACTTACATGGAACAGTGTTCATGATGTATATTTAAGCCAAAAAAAGTTACAAAATAGTGTATGTAGTGAGCTTCACACTAAATTGGAATACATGTATATATACACATTTGAACAGATTCACACAGAAAAAAGAACTAGAAGGCCACATGGTAGGGTTACAAGTGACTTATTTTCTTTATGCATTTCTAAATTCTCCAGTAAGCATGTGTTGTTTTTGGAAATCAAAAACGTGATTATTTCTAAAGCCAAACATCCTTCAGGGCTGGCTCTGAGGAGGTGCATTCTCCCCCAACGATAGTGCGAGGACCCACGGCATGGTTTTCCTGACTCCTTTGACCATGGACTTGTGCTTCACTCTGGTAAATCCCAGAGCCCCTGCAGGCTCACAGAGGCTGCCTGGTATAGAGGAAAGTGTCTGGACTCTGGTGAAACTGGTTGATTCGAATACTTAGCATGTCTGAGCTTTAATTTCCTCATCTATGAAAAGGGGATGATTCCTACCCTCTGGAGTTGCTATGACACGTCAATTAGATGATGTAAGTAAAGCATCAAGCAGAGTGCCTGGCCCAGAACAGTCACTAAGTAAGCATCAGATCCCTGGAAATTGCAGACTTTGGTGTGAGTGATGACTTTACCAGTCCAGAATCCATTGCTTCTTGGGATGCAGATTCCACAAAATTTAATCTCAAGTGATTTTTATTGGTCTTTCTTACCTGTGAAACTTATATTTGAAAGACATTAAAGGAAAATAGAACAGGGAGTCAGCTAGGAATCTTGATGGGGATGTAGGCAGGGAATCTGATGGTCCTTTTTATAGGAACAGCCTGTATGCCCTCCCACATTACCACGTACCCATGCCTAGAACCCCTTCCTCCCCTCCAATTCTGCCAAGTAAGTCAGTGACTACAGAAGCTATAGAAAGAGGGTGCCTGGGTGGCCCAGTTGGTTAAGCATCCCACTCTTGATTTTGGCTCAAGTCTCCCAGTTCATGAGGTTGAGCCCCATGTCGGGCTCCACACTGACAGTGCAGAGCCTGTTTGCGATTCTCTCTCTCCCACCCTCTCTGTCCCTCCCCCACTGTGCAAGCTCACTCTCTCTCTCTCAAAATAAATAAACTTAAAAAAAATTTAAAAATTTAAAAAATCAAACACTTTCTATTGTGTCCCCTTAAACAACTTCTTTTGAAAGATTTTGTCCACCAAACCTACTGTATTGCTATCATTACTATTATTTATAACGTTTATTACATGTACATCATTGCTAACAATGCTAATACTAATAACCCTTACCCCAGCGGCGCCAGGGTGGCTCAGTCAGGTAAGCATCTGACTGCAGTTCAGGTCATGATCTCAGGGTTCATGAGTTTGAGCCCTGCTTCGGGCTCTGTGCTTAACAGGTTGAAGCCTGGAGCCTGCTTCAGATTCTGGGTCTCCCTCTCTCTCTGCCCTTCCCCTGGCTTATGCTCTGTTTCTCTCTCGCAAGAGTAAATAAACATTAAAAAAATTAGAAGAAAAAGTAACTCTTGCCTGCCCTGGCCCCTCTCACTTGTGCAGCTAACCCTCCCACCACGGAGGGGGCGGTAGTTTTTATCTCCACTACTTACCTTTGTTTATTTATTATGAAGTATCATGTGATTTTTCCACTTTTAATTTCTTAAAGTCTGGCTATACCTTTGCCACTTAGAGCTTTAAGACCTCAAGACCCAGTGTTTCAACGCGGAGTTGATGCAATCCCTTCAACCTAGTCAGGATCTCACCTGTAGCCTGGTTGGCCTTTGGTAACTGAAACTAGCTCAGGAGCCCCATTACTTTATCCCCAGGAGCTCTCCTTGATTTGTAATCTTTTTTGGGTCACATATACTTTTTTTGATAACAGCTTCATTAAGATCTAATGCACCCGTTTAAAGTGTGCGATTCAGTGAGTTTTAGCATATTCAGAGTTCTGCGACCATCATTACAATGTTAATGAGTTTATTGATTTATTTTTGCTTAATGTTTGTTTGTCTGTTTATGTTAAGAGAGAGAGTGAGCCAAGGAGGGGCAGAGAGAGGGAGAGAGCCCCAAGCAGGCTCTGCACTGACAGCACAGAGCCCAACACAGGGCTCGAACTCACAAACTGTGAGGTCATGACCTGAGCTGGAATCAAGAGTCGGATATTTAACCAACTGAGCCACCCAGGCGCCTCTGTCATCATCACACTTTTAGAACACTTTCATCACCCCAGAGGGAAACCTGTACCCACTGGCAGTCTCTCCTCATCTTCGCCCCCAGCCCTGGGCAACCTATGATCTACACATACTTTTGACAATCTAATGAAAGCTTCTCAGAAAAACAAATGTTCACACATTTTGCCTACAATTTCAGGGGCCTGAGTGGCCCCCGGAAGCTCATGGATGCCATGTTAAGGAGCTCGGCAGTAGTGAGGACTTCTCTGGTTCCTCATCCCATGGGCACTGGAGGCCTGGAGATGGGGGGCCACACAGTGAGCTGGGAGCTGCACCATACCCAGGTATCTCCTTTCCACGCTTCCCTAGTGACAGAGTTCCCATAAGGCCTGTTTGATTGTTTGTTTAAGAAAAAGGTTGCCACCTGGTATCGATCTCTATGTGCCAGGTACTATTCTTGGTGCTTATCATATATATTAATTTAATATTCACAGAAATCCTGCTAAGTGGGCATTAAAACCACCATTATAAGGGTGAAGAAGCTGAAACTCAGAGAGGTTAAGTAACTTGCCGAAGACTACACAGCTAAGTGCTGAGACTGCATTCAAACTCAGACTTGCAGACTCCAAGGACAATGATCTCCCCACTATTACACTAGATCACTTTCTTAACTTGTAAATCAGAGTCAAAATAGCTCTTGTATTCCCCACACTTGCTTTGCATACTCAGAATCCCTGATTTCTGAGATACTCTCCTGTGAGGTCTGCTCAGACCCCTCAGAATAGAGGAGTGGGCAGGAGAATTTGGGGAGCATGGTGAGGGGTAGGTGGAGGATGAAGAGGAGCCTGGCATCGGCAACAACTGTGTCTCCAGGCCCTGCTCCAGCAGCAGCCAGTGCTTGGAGGTGGTGGGGGTTCGGGCACTGACCCCCATCAGGTGCCGTGGTGGTGACTCTGGAATGCTTTTGGAGCTTCCTTGGTGTCTGCTCTACCCAAGCTGCCGAACGAACGATGCCCTGATTGCCTCCATCTGAGGAAAGCTAATGAACACACTGGATGCCAGGGATAATTTTGGGGTAGGGTGATGCGAGCAGAGCCCAGCAAGAGTAGGAGTTTCTTTATTTCCCAACATGCTTCTCTGCACCCCCACGTCAGCATTTCACATCAGCGAAACACTGGGAGGCAGGTAGAAAAAGGGTCACTTACCAGCCCCTAAGATCCTGCTAACAAGAGGCATTCTGTGATTAACAGAAATTATAGAGCTGCCCACCCACTCCTCTGTCCTCGGGGTAGTGCAAGGAGCTTAGTGCCAGTCTGGTGTAGGGCTCAGCGAGTGCAGGGCCAACCCAGCAGACTCTTTTTTTCCAATTAAGGAAGACAGCACATCTGTTCCTCTAGAATAAGCTCTGAATTTAGAGCCGTCTGCCTTTGAAGGCAACCTGAGAAATTGTCATCTTGATGCTTCAGGGGCTGGTAAGAGTAATTTACACTTCTCATAAATATTCAGAAGCAGGCAGCATTTGCATAAAGCTAGGAACAGAAAAATTCTCTTTTCAGAGAATACTTGCCAGATTCACTAAAACATTAAAGATACCAGCCTTCATTACATATGTATATATGTATCATACATTATAAAATGTATATGCCTCCAAGAATTATAAAAACTTGTATTTTCATCCAAAAAGCACTCTACATGATGTCATAAATTTAAGAGATTATTTTAATTTCCTTATATATGTAATAATTAGTGTCACAGAAGACAATCCATATTTTATTTTTAAAAAGCTGCCAGGAGCCTATGAATGAGCTCTCAGAGCCTGGACCCGTTCTGTCTGGCATGGAGACGGCAGTGCTCCTTTGCTCACATGTCACTTTTTCCCCGTGCGAGGGAACTGTCAGCCTTGCCAGCGAGCCAACAGAACAAAAGGTGCTGTTACACTCATTGTGCAGCCTCAGCTCCGAGACTTCCATCTGGCAGGTAGATTTGGAGAGAGCTGACGCTTCAGCAGGCTCGCAGAGAAATGCATCATGTTAATACCTCTTTCTGAAATTGCTTTGTCACACCGCCTCCTCTGGCCCCCGGGGACAACTAGGAAACCTGGGCACCAAGGCATGTCCCTCTCTAGGGGTCTGGGGAAGGGGGTTGCCAACACCCACTCCCCAGGGCAACCAGCAGGTCCAAGGAAACTCACCCCCATGACCCTCCCTCAGATCGTCGTGGGTGTGATTCTCCTCTACTACATCCTCGGAGTCAGTGCCTTAATCGGGGCAGCTGTTATCATCCTACTGGCCCCCGTCCAGTACTTTGTGGCCACCAAGCTCTCCCAGGCCCAGCGGAGCACACTGGTGAGTGCGGGTCCCCTGGGTGCTCATGCCCCTTTTCCCCATCCTTTCCCCATGCGGCTGCTTGCTCCTTTTCCCTGTGCATCAGTGAGGTTCCTCACTCTTCCCCCAGATGCCACCAAACAGCCATACACACATATATCCACATTATCATTGACCTTAAGCAGATCACTTGACTGTCCAGGCCTCAGTTTCTTTGTCTGTGAAAGGGAATGAATGGAGAAAGCAGGGAGCATCCCCATGGGCTCAGGAGCCGGGCATTGCCTGTGAAGTGATGAGGGCATTGACTTGGCTCCTTCCTCTTGGGTGGGCGGGGGCAAAGGAAGCCCCTCCCTGACTTGGTGACCCTTGGCAGGAGTATTCCAACGAGAGGCTGAAGCAGACCAATGAGATGCTCCGTGGCATCAAGCTGCTCAAGCTGTACGCCTGGGAGAACATCTTCTGCACACGCGTGGAGATGACCCGCAGGAAGGAGATGACCAGCCTCAGAGCCTTCGCTGTCTACACCTCCATTTCCAGTGAGTCTACCCAGTCAGCCAGCCCTGCGTGCTGGGTGTCCGGGCTTGAGGGAGGGAGCAGAGGTGGCCGAAGCTAGAGTCTTTATCATCATCACCCAATCCAGGCGAGCCTCCAGCTATCTCTTGGAGCAGAGCCCCCGGAAGTCACAGTGTCCGCAGTCACTTACCCAGCAGATTTATATCGACAGCCTGCTGTGTGCAGGGCATCGTCCTGGCCCTCAAGACACAGTGATGACAGAGGCAAAGGGGGTCTTTTATACTCCATTGAGCTGATCTGTTATGGGGAGGCAGCAGTAAATGAATAAATAGCAACAGTTTTGGGTTCTCTAGAGTGTGAGGGCTTCTTTGAGTAAGTCAGGCTGAGCTTCCCTTCCCTGCCCTGGATTCAGGTCCAAGGAAGCTTCCATCCACCTGGAGTATGAGGAGGAGAAAGATGTAGGGACTGAATCTGTATTAACCAAGTGGTTAGGAAGTCCCAAGCCCAGAACAGAGAGAGAGAGGGGGAAAAAAAAGACCCAAACTGGTAAAAACTCTTGGGGTCCCAGCAGATAGATGTATTACAACCACTTTCCAGAGAACATGGGGCTCCAGTGGCAAATGCTCCTGTAGGAAAATGAGCTAATAGTAAAGAAACAAAAATCTTCCTGAGAAAAATGTACCAGCAAAGTAAGAGTCAGCAAGTGCAGAAAAAGGGAAAAAAAAGTAAAATTATTCCCTCAATACCTGGAAATGATGGAATAGTCTGAGAGAGATAATAAAATAAGTATGTTTAAAATAATAAGCTCAAGGAAGGGGTAAAACCCTCAAGGTAAAACAGAAAAGTATCAGGAGGGAAAGAGTAAAAGGGACTTCTAAAAGTAAAAATTGAGTTATCCAAATTAATTTGGTGGACAGTGGTCCCAGGTCAGGCCAGGGCTTACAGCGATCAGGTGACCGACAGAGTCCTGCCCCAAGTTGGTCTGGTGGCTCCATGGCCCCACCCTACGGTGGTGGCCACTACCCAAGTGCATCATGGGATGGAAATAGCAGCAAGCAGACCTCGCCCTGGCTCCCTGACCTGTCCAGCTGAAGAGCCAGTATTGTAGGAAGGGCCAAGTAGAAGCCCCCAGAGAGAAAAAACAAAAAGGAAACAAAACAACTCAGTGTAAAGCTTAAATGAAGGAACATGCTGAAGAGAACATTTGTGAGTTAAAAGATAGATCTGCAGAGGGGTACCTGGCGGGCTCAATGGGTAGAGCAAGCGACTCTGGATGTCAGGGTTGTGAGTTCAAGCCGCACATAAAGAAAATGTTTTCTGCCATTTGGGAAAACCATTTTACAGATGGGAAACAGAGGCCCAGAGGGGGATGTCTTCCTGAGGTCACTCTGAGGTTAAAAGCATGGCTCAGACCCTTTCCCTTGGCATCTCATATTATTTTTCACAAAGAGCTGGGCACCTACATGGGTATGAAGAAAACTAAGACACTGTGGGGCACCATTTCAGGCTATTTTCTCTGAGTAGAAGAGAAACAACCAAGAACGGGCTTTGATGGGAGTGGGAAACAGAGAAAGAAAGAAATTAGGAGAGATGGAGTGGACTGACCACCTCCGCCAGCTGAAGTTGGTTCTTTTGGTGTGCCAGGAAGAAACACAACTGTGGGGGTCGCCAGTGGTGGGCCAGTAGTGGAGGGTGCACTGGCCATGTCTCCCGGACAGGTCATGGAAGATAAGATAGCCACTCAGGTCTCTGTGTGTTCTTGGTGTTCATATTGCCTGGAGAGGGGGTCTGGTGGGACCAGGTGGCTGGCACACAACCTGAAGGTTCTCACAGGGCAGGGCTTACACTGAGCACCCCAAGTGTCCCAGCCCCCTGTGTCCATCCAGACCATGGTGCCCTGTGGCTTACCACAGTCAGCAGTGGCCAGACCCTCCGTCCGTGACACCAGTCATGGCATCTTTCTGCAGAAAGTCTTGCTAGGACCGGCTTTTCTCAGCATGGAGCTGTAAACACGGCAGGCAGCAGTGGCTCCCTGGATTCCTCACCAAGACACTCAGGTTACTGGTCTCTCCTCTTTACCCTCAGCCCTGACCATGTGGTGCTCAGGGCCTCGGAGCACTCTCAGGCTGAGCACCTCACAGGATAGGAGAAATTGGGAGGGAACATCTCAGGAGGTCGGAGAAACCAGCGTCTGCAGCCCCAGGCCCTCTCACCCTCCTCTCTGCCAGCTCTGCCTGCCCCTGGGCCTGGTGGTGGCAAAAGTAACACCACCAGTTAGACACCTGGCTCCCTGACTTCTCATCAATGGCGACAGCTGCTGAGGTAGAGAAGGTTTCCCCCCATGGCCAGGTGACTTCCTCCCCCAGCAGTACAGCAAGGTGGGGTAGGGCAGGCTCCCATTGTTGTGATGCAAGATAGGGAAGGGAAGCAGCAATGAAACGGGGGGCACTAGGCTCCCAAGATTCCTGGCAGCAGAGTAGGGGCAGCCTCAGGTCATATAGATGAGGGCAGCTTACAACTCTTTTGTTCCTAGGAGATGTTTGCTCGTTTCCTGCATTCCACACTACAACCTGGGATATACTGTAGAGCAACAACATTTTACGATGCCTAGGTTCCCAGGCTGGCCCAACTGAAACCTGTCTCGTAGGTGTTCTTTGCTCCATGGGGCCCTCAGAAGCCAAGTTGTGGCTTTGTGAAGGTCGTGGGGCCAGGAGGACGTGGGGGAAAGGAGATGCCATGTTGTCAGGGGCTGAGATGACTATGTTAGGAGGGGCTCTGGAGCCAAGCAGCGGTCTGTTTAGGGTCCTTCACCTGTCCAGGATTCAGTGACCTAGAAGGATAAACAGAGCGTCCCAGGCTGATCCCTGGAAGAGGGCAGTGGGAGGGACAGGGAAGAGCCCTCTGGGAGAGCTTTGAAAGCTAAGTGCTGTTTACTTGCTATTTGCCCTTCCTGGGATGGGTTTGTTAGTCAGCAGCAGGGGGGTGGGGTGGGGGGGAGACAGGGTGGGAGGGGCACCTCCTGGCTGTGGGTATATGCTTTCAGTGTGTTTTCATTTACCTCCTCCCGGACTTCCTGCCTTCTGCTCCCTGTCACCAGGGATCAGGACACAGGTCATTAGGCTTGAGGTAATGGGGCATCTTTTATTCTCATCCCTTGGCACCAGCCCTGGGGTCCTGGCGCCAAAGAGGAACCCCAGAGTCACCTTTCCTGACGGGGTCCATCTCGGCGCTGCCTGCTGGGCTCTCAGTCTGGTCATCGTATGCCAGGCAGTCAGAGTACCTCTGGCACTCTGTCTGCTGCTTCTGCCATCAGATCTCTGAGCTGGTGCGGGGCAGGGCAGTGCAGGGGGTTGAAAAGGAATCGATACAGTTTCCCTACCATCAACATCCAGAATTGAAGAAAAAGAGGTGTAAGTCACTCGGCCGGGGGGTGAATGAGCCCAGCCCTGGCCTAATCACTGGGAGGGATGCAAGAGACAATCAGTTGTGTTCCTCCTTTTCCCAGAGTGTCTACTCTGCTGAGAAGCCAGAGCGGACGTACATGAAGCAGGGTGGCAGGGAGCACTGATCTGTGTGGACCTGCTCTGTGCTGGCTGCCTAGCGACCCACTTGCATTTAATGCTCTCAACAGCTTTGTGAGGTGTGTGGCTCTACTGTCCCATTTTACTGAGGCTCAGGAAGGTGAAATGATTCTCCAAGGTCCTAAGCCAGGAAATGGCAGAGAACAGAGAAGAAGGAAGCAGTGGGCTGGGAATTCATGAGGGCTTCATTCAGGAGGTGGCTTGACCTGCACCTCATAGGATGGGCGGGATTTCGATGGGTAGAAGATAAAGTGGGGAAAAGCTGGAGGGAAGTGCCGTGGCCACTCCCCCAAGAAGTCAGCTGAAGCCTTATTTCCCTGCAGAAGCAGTGACTGTAGGTGTCCAGCCCAGCCATATATTTGAGGACAAGCTTTGCAAGAGTGACCAAGGGTAGTTCTAGGTCCTACCAGTCAACCAACAGACATGCTGCCAGTTCGTTCTGCCCTTTGTTCAGCACCCATTCCAGAGCCTTCTCTCTGTGCCAAACTCTACCGAGGCCTTGCACATTAAAGAGGAGGCAAGCATGATCCTCTCCCTCACAGTCTTGAGAAAGACCGTGCCATGAACAGTGGCCATAAATGAGGCCAGAGCCACAGGGTCAGTTCCCAGATGCCTCACTTTTGTTTTGTTTCTCTCATCACTTATCTGATAAACATTTAGTGAGCACCTACTATGTGCCAGGACCTGTGCTAGGTATGGGGGTGAAGTGCTGAGAAGAAATAGTGGTCCCTGCCTGCAGGTTCCTCACAGGCTGATAGGGAGGCCAGACAGGCAACTGTGTTGTAAGAGGAACGGAAGGGGGTATTCTAGGTGCCCATAAGAGTTCTACCCTACCTAGTCTCTTAGGGGTCCTGGATGTCAAGGAAACCTTGTCAGAGGTGCCCAAAGGATGACTACAGGTTAGATAGATGAAGGGAAGAATGTTCCAGGCACAGAAGCCCAGAGGTGAGAAGGATGATGGTGTGTTCAAGACTTGAACATAATTCGTGAGGAGAGGGTAGGAAGACCAGATCATGTAGGACCCTGTGTCCTGTGTTCAGACCCCTGGGTTTTCGCCCAAAGCAGGAAAGCTACTGAAGAATTTAAGTAAAGGACAGGTATGTTTGCCACCTCTTCGAGTGTTCTGGGGTCAGAGGTCTTTCTTCTCAGCTGGTTCGAACCACAGTCAGGTGGGTCCTCCTGGGAGGGATGTAACTAGCCTCACACCATGTCCTGCAAAACAAAAACCATACCTCCAAACCCAACTCTGCCACAGACAGGGTTGTGGGCAGGATGGTGCTGGTGAACCCCATTCTCGGGCCCCCCCGCACCGGCCAGGTCCTGGCGATTCTTGGCAGGTCTTGCTTCTGTCCTCCTCGGTGGAGGCCCTGACTCAGAGCAGCCAGTGCTGCAGGACAAGGTGACTCCATACCTGGTCCCCCTTCCTCCTCCAGCTTCTGTGAATTTCTTCTTCAATATCTGCACCTCTCCCATGAGCCAGGGCAGCCAATGCATATCCTGGCCTGCCTGGGCCAAGAGGTGGCTGAGGGAGAGCCAGGGAGAGGCATCTGTGAAAGGGCAGCATCGGTGTGGCTGCGGGGCCTCCTGCCACACTTCCTCCACTGCCAGCAGCCAAGCCTCCTTCCCTTCAGGCCGACTATCTAACTGAATGGGAAATAGCCGTGTGCACCTCTCTCTGGCAGGTGCAACCCACATTTAGGCCAGGCTGTGAGCCCGCAGCTGCTCCCCTGCCCTTTGTGGAGACAAAGATGAAGTTAACCAGAGGCTCAAATGGCTGGCTGTGCCTCCTGGATGCAGGGCCTCTGAAATATTTATCGATGCTGTGGAAATAAAAAGCCCCCGGTATTGCGGTGCGGGCTGGCACCCACAAGGTCGGGCAGCATTCCTTGAGCAAAGCCAGGGGGAGGGGCTGATCTGAGCCCTGCTTTGGTTTCAGCTGGCTTGTGGTTTGCTTTGTTTGGGGGAGTGGGGTCATGAAAAGCTGACACAGCTGTTCACTACACTACCCCCCAGAACCCAGCACAACACCTGGGACAGAGGATATCCTCAAAAAATAATTTTTGAAAAAATATTTCTTTTTAAACATTTTGTTTATTTTGAGAGACAGAGACAGAGAGAGAGAGAGAGAGAGAGAGAGAGAGAGAGTGTGTGTGTGTGTGTGTGTGTGTGTGTGTGTGTGCAGGCAGGGGAGGGGCAGAGAGAGAGAAGGAGAGAGAGAATCCCAAGCAGGCTACATGCTATCAGCACCGACACCAATGTGGGGCTTGAACTCGGGAATTGTGAGATCATGACCTGAACTGAAATCAAGAGTTTGATGCTTAACCCACTGAGCCACCCAGGCGCCCCTTTGGAGGAATACTTCTTGAGGGATAGTTGGAGAAGAGAATGTTAAAATGATACCACCCATATGTCTACACCATTACAGAAAGACTTTTACTTTCAAAGGTGGCATGTCAGCCCTGCCTACACACAGCTAAACTTTTCCATAACAGTACCACACTCACACATGATGTTCTAATCTTTGGTTTTCACTTAGAATTATTTCACAGTACTTCTTGCTCCCTAGCACTCAGGATTTGAGCACTATCATGTTCTCCCCACACCACCCCGCCCCTATCTGGATCAAATCAAAATGAGTCAGCCCACCCCACGCCAAAGTTGGAGAGAAATCAATTCTTGGTCATATTTCTCACCCCTCCACCACCTTTAGGGTCTTACGGGGCCTTATGTGGTTCAGGAAAACGGAGGCAGGGTCTCCGATCTTCAACTTGTGACAGCTGGGACACCTCTCCCTTCCCCCCGCCCTCACTAGGGTACGGGAGTGTCTGCTGAGCTCAGAGACCTGCCAGCACCAGTGGCATCCCAGGCTCCTTAGTCTTAGAGACATCCCCAGTACCAGCCATGTCCACCCCAGGGCCCAGTGGGGTGCTCTTCAGAGGGGCCTTGGAAACACAGCTGGTGACTCCCTTTCTCCAGTCCCCACCCTGTACGGCACCCAGAGCTCCCTGTACAAAGGCCATCCTTCCAGGGGAGGATGAGGGAAGTGGAAAATTACATTTTCATTTGCCAACATCTCCATACAACAACAGAACAGGACAGAAATTAATTATGTCATATACATTCTCCATGTTGCTACATCAGCATTGGAATACTCATTTTTGAATTTATTTATAGCTTGTCTCATTCCTCAGAGGAGTTCAGGCAGCTACAAGAATAAAGACAATAAAGTAGGGAAAAAATAAATTTAAAAAATCACGACCAGAGAAAACATGCAGTAGAACAAAATATACGCATTATCACACATTTTCTGACTACAAAATCTCCCCCGGAGCCAATGTACCGCGTTTACTAAAACAGCCACTCCTGTCGGACGTTGCCAGTTTATTTCGATTTGGGTGGTTTATAGCTGTGGTTGTGGTTTTGTTTTGCTGTGACAGATAGCACTGCAGCTAACACCATCTTGCTGAGGGCTTTGTGCTTCTGTTAAGCAATTTTTCAAGATGAATTCCCAGGAGAGAGATTATGGGATCAGAAGGTCTGAACTTCTGCAGGGCTCTAGCTACAAAGCACCAGACTGCTTTCTGAGCACAGTTGTGACAGTTTGCATCCTAACTTCAAGCCTATTCTTGAGCTGGGAGTTGAGCCCCAGAGGTATGGGAAGGAGCCCAGGGATGTGCACAGGTGCCTTCTCTAGTTGAGCCCCGCTTGTCTGGTAATTGATGGAGACGGGCAAGAGAGAAACAGAAGAAGGCCCCTGACCTAAAGGAGCTTTCTGGAATAACTGGCCCTGGAGGGGATGGATGTGACTACCCCAATGTTTAGAGCTATATAATTGGTGATGGTCAAGGGCCCAGGCCTACTGGTGTCCTCCTCGCCCTTGTTCATCCCAACCCATCATTGGTGTGCTATGTCCTACGTCCCTGATCTGGCTCCTTTATGCTGTAGGAAAACCAATCGTGTTTATACTTTCCCCTGCCAGAGACACAGCTGTAACAATGTGCAGGGTACCTGGGGACCATGGCGCCTTCTTCAGGAAGGGCAGCTAAAGGTCAGATAATGATATTGGTGTTTGTAAAAAGCCATGTGGTCAGAGAGACTCCCAGTGGCCCCAAGACCAGCTGTAGTTCCTCCATGAGACTGGGAGCTCTCCGATGCCTGGGGCTCTTTGCCTCATCAGATTAGGAATTCCCCCAAAATGGGCCCAATATCTTTCCTCTCTGCTGGGGAACTCCCCAGAGGCATGCTCCCCATCTCCCCATCTTAATGGGGGCTTCCTGAGAGCATAGCTCTGCCCCCTTCTCAGACAAGACCACCCTGTGGGCAGAGGCCATGTTCTTCCACCCTCTTGGGGTTCCACATCTCCCGCATACTCTGTGTACGTACTTGCTGGTACAAACAGGATGCTTGGAATAAGTGGACAGTCTGCTTCTTGGAGTGGTGTTGACCATCTGTAATTCTCCAGTGTCTCCAGAACCCTTACCGTTTATAAGATGGGGGCCATGTGCACAGTAGCTGATCCCTTGGCCTCTGGCTCCTGGCTCCTTCTGCTTTAATTTGGCTAATTACACAATCAGACTCTTTTCTGGTCTGGTCTGGAAGGGGCTCCTGGAAGGAAGGAGGAGGAGATGGGAAGGTAGCAGCTAAGATAGTCATCTCTTATTCCAGGAAGGCTGCTCTCTGGAAGTTCAGGCCCAGGGTTAGGGCTCTCTCCAGCATCTCACATTTTGGGCAGGAGCATGACCTGTGGAGCAGAGCTAAGCTAGAAGCCTGTGAGGTGTGATATTCAGGCAGCATCTTGGGTCCACAGAGTTGTTCCCTACATTATTCCCTCTGGGAAGAAGCCACAGTGTGTGAACAAGTACACATTTACAAAAATCAGGTAGAGAAACCAAGACACAGGAAAGGCAAATTACCTGCCCAAGGTTAGGGACTCTACCCTTCTCTGACTTGAAGTCCAGCTCCCCTTGCTCTCTGGAGTCCCTATGAGAGGTCCACAGGCCACACTTTAAATAGAAGAAGGAGGGGACCTCTGCTGCAGCAAACCAATTGCCCCACCTGGGCAGGGACTTTAAGCCTTAGAACCAAGGAAGACGCTCTTTTTGTTGTTGTTGTTGTTGTCATTATAAGAATTTATTTTTTATTTTAATTTTTTTATTTTTATAATTTTTCTTTTATAGTTTATTGTCAAGTTTGTTTCCATATAACACCCAGTGCTCATCCCAACAAGTGCCCTCTTCCATGTCCATCACCCCCTTCTCCTCTCCCCCACCCCCATCAGTCCTCAGTTTTTTCTCAGTATTCAAGAGTCTCTCATAGTTTGCCTCCCTCCCTTTCCCCACCTATTTTCCCCCTTCCCCTCCCCCATGGTCTTCAGTTAAGTTTCTCCTGTTCCACTTATAAGTGAAAACATATGGTATCTGTCCTTCTCTGCCTGACTTATTTTGCTTAGCATGACTCCCTCGAGGTCCATCCATGTTACTATGAATGGCCAGATTTCATTCTCTCTCATTGCCATATAGTATTCCATTGTACATTTAAACCACATCTTCTTGATCATTCATCAGTTGATGGACATTTAGGCTCTTTCCATGATTTGGCTATTGCTGAAAGTGTTGCTATGAACTTTGGGGTACATGTGCTCTTATGCATCAGCACTTCTGTATCCCTTGGGTAAATTCCCAGCAGTGCTCTTGCTGGGTCATAGGGGAGTTCTATCGGTAGTTTTTTGAGGAACCTCCTCACTGTTTTCCAGAGCGGCTGCACCAGTTTACATTCCCACCAACAGTGTAGGAGGGTGCCCATTTCTCCACATCCTTGCCAGCATCTATAGTTTCCTGATTTGTTCATTTTAGCCACTCTGACTGGCATGAGGTGGTATCTCAGTGTGGTTTTGATTTGTATTTCCCTGATGATGAGTGACACTGAGCATCGTTTCATGTGTCTGTTAGCCATCTGGATGTCCTCTTTGGAGAAGTGTCTGTTCATGTCTCCTGCCCATTCCTTCACTGGATTATTTGATTTTTGTGGAGTTTGGTGAGTGCCTTATAGACTTTGGATCCTAGCCTTTTATCTGATATGTCATTTGTAACTATCTTTGCCCATTCCATTGGTTGCCTCTTAGTTTTCTTGATTGTTCCCTTTGCTATACAGAAGCTTTTTATCTTGATGAGGTCCCAATAGTTCATTTTTGTTCTTGATTCCTTTTTCTTTGGGGATGTGTCAGGTAAGATATTGCTGTGGTTGAGGTCAAGGAGGTTGTTTCCTGCTTTCTCCTCTAGGGTTTTGATAGTTTCCTGAAGGGAGACCCTCTTTTAAGCTGTCCTTAGTTACTAATACCTCAGTGTGAGGGAATTTGAAATCCTTCCCAAGAGCCATGAGAGATGAGGAATCCTCTAAGCCTCAGAGAGAATCCGACTTGGGGGGATACAGGGACAAAAGGCAGAGCAAGGCGTAGCAACCTAGTGCCCCCAGAAACTCATGAGGCTGATCTCACGTTTGGCCAAAGGCAGCCACTACTCCAATCCCCTCTCTCACCACTTCTCACAGGACTTCTGGCCACCTGGAGCAGAATAAAAGCATTTAGGCTTTTGTCTAAAGGCTCAGGCCTCAGACACATGGGGCAAGAGTCCTGAGGGAAGCAGGATGGGGAGCTGGAGGGACTGCAAGGCTAGCATTCTGCCCCTACCCTGCCCAGGTCCACCCTGCTGGCTGGAGAAAGGACCCCCTGGGCTGCACTACTCCTGGACCACCCCAGGCAGCTCCATTTTTAACTATCTCATCCCTCCCACTAAACTTCCCTTGTGCTTCCTCCACAGTTTTCATGAACACGGCCATCCCCATTGCAGCTGTCCTCATTGTAAGTGGATCCCTTCTCCATCTCCGGATGCGGTGGGTGGCAAAGAATGTCTGCAGCGAGAGGCCGCCCAGGGTTTGGCCTCTTTGCACAAGGACTTCGGATGATGTACCCCGCACTGGGGCCGGAAATAGGGCAATAGATTGAAAGTCTGTATGCTGAGCAGGTGACTCCCCGACTCTGCCTCTGGGCCCAGAAGATCTGCGGCTTCGTCTTTAAAGAAATCTCACTTTCTTTTAAAAAAGAGCTATCAAACTTTTTAATTATGAAAGTAAGATGTGTTTATTGCAGAAACATTGGGAAATGCAAAAAGAAAAGGACAAAGAATTTAAATCACCCATAATCCCACTGGCAACATCTTTAATGTGCTTCTTTTCAGTCTCTTTTTAAGGCACATAATGTGACATTTTTACAAAAATAAGATTGTGTTGCACATGTAGTTTTATAACCTGCTTTATGAAGTTTAAGAACAGCCTCATAAATAAATCTCCACATCTAAGGATTACAGTAGAGGTTTCCTAAAGTGATTTTGACCAAAGCTGTGTGTAAGCCCAGCAGTGGGGGCCCAAGTACACCCCTTCAGAAAGGCTGAGCCCCCACAACAGTCCAGGGCTCCCATCCCTGGCTTCTGTGACGGCCACAGTTCTTTAAAAAGATGCATGTGTTTCCCCCGGGGCCCGGTGTCCCTGAGCTGTGGTGAGTTCACAGCCGTCAGACACACTTGGGAATTCACTTTTGACATGATTTATTGGGCTGGTTCTGGCTTGGCTCCTTGGGGAAGCCTGGGTGCCAGAGGCTGCTGGGCCAGCCAGTTAGCTGAGGGCAGAGAGAAGGTGGTTTGGGAATGATCATGCCTACATTTTGCCTGACTGAGGACTGCTGTCAGAGCAGTCAGAGCTGACCTAAGTTGAGGGGTTCCCCCTGGTCATTTCTGGCAAGGGGGGGGTGCAGGGCAGGGCCCAGCAACCCCAGCCCTCCAGCTTGAAGTCCTGAGCTTGCTGGAGACGTTTCCAGGAGATGATTGAAGATGATGAAGGTGTCTCTAACAGAAAGTTCTCCTTGGTTCCCCTGTTCCAGCCCAGGGGCTGAGTGCTGCCCATATGGGAGAGGGCCACGCTCTTGAGTCACACACCTCACTTGTGCTTCTACCCACAGACCTTCGTGGGCCACGTCAGCTTCTTCAAAGAGGCCGACTTCTCACCTTCAGTGGCCTTCGCCTCCCTCTCGCTATTCCACATCCTGGTCACACCACTGTTCCTGCTGTCCAGTGTGGTCCGGTCTACAGTCAAAGCTCTAGTCAGGTGAGAAGAGGGTCCAGCAAGGACACTGGACAGGCAGCTCGTGTGGTGGCTGCAGGGCTTGCTCCTGTGGCCACAATGACTACAGCTGTTTGGTCCAAAGCCATGCTTCCCCGTTGATCTGGGCCTCGCTGAAGGTGGTCATAGTCAGCCAGAGGGACATAGCCATGTGTGGCTCCCCTTCATGCCATCCCTGAGAAGGGATTACTGACTGGCTTACATACCTCCACAGAGAGGAAACCCAGTGGCACCTGCAAGACAACTCTGTAAAAAAAGGAAAAAAAATTCAATGTTGAGCCCAAATTGGCATCTCCTCATAAATTCTGCCCATCAGTACTAGCCCCACCCTCCAGAGCCACCCAGAATGAGCACTGTTCCTCTCCACATGGCAGCCCCTCGGATTTCAGAAGGTATCCACTGAATCTTTGTCTTCCTCAGGCTGAACATCCCCTCTTCTTTCCACGGGTCCCAGAGCCTTCCCGACCCTGGTCAGTAAAGCAGCTTTCCCTAAGTGCCTGCATGTCCTATCCTCAATTAGCCTGCAGCTCTGGAAGGCCCCTATGTCTGGGCTCTAGAGCCCTGTGGCCACTCTCCCAAGGGCATCACCCTCTTGGGAACAAAAACCTGAGGGTAGAGGGTTGAGGTTTTGGCTGGGGAGTTCCATACCTGGAATGTGAAGATCTCCTTGGACCACTGAAATAGCTCCTTGAAAGTCAGGTCTTGGCATGCCTCTCAGGAGGGCAAGCTATGTCCTTTCCCATCGCCAATGGGACCAGACAGTACTCAACCCCCTTCAGCCTTGAGGAAAGTGACACCCTGGCCTCATGAGACCCTAGCAGGCCCTAGACAAGCTGGCAAGGGGAAATAGCTATTGGAACAAAGTTGCTGATGGAAGGAACAACTCACACAAGGAAGCTCTGGTCAGGGTTCAAGGTAGAAGGGGGCATAACTCAGCAGAATTGTGGTCAAAAGAGTAAATGACCAGGGAGTAGTTAAACCAGGGCTGGAAAAAGATTAGCTCCTATTTCCAGGCTTGGCTCTGCTGCTTAGTTTAACTGGCCATGGCATTGTGACTTCTAATAATCACCCTTCTACCCCCACCCCAGCCCAGCCCACCTCTGTGATTCTGTATAGAAACCACAGGTTCAAGGATGCTGCACCTGTTGGAATTCCCTTGTGCTGACCCAGAAACATTTCTATATGCAGACACTCCTGATACCACTGTCACCACAGTAGCTAATGCCTTCTCCTTGAGTTGGGAATAATAACACCTCCCCCACCAGGATTTAATTATACGCTTATAAGGCCTTTAACACAGTGTCTGGCACATAGTTTGTGCTCAACAAATACTAGCCATTGTTAATAACCAATCCTAACTAAACTTCACACTGACCAACCTTAACTCTAACAGCAACTGATGAAGCCCAACACCAATGAACCAGCTTTAACATTTAATTACCCCTAAAACTAACCAATCTCACCCTATCCCAGACCCTAATCCCGTCTAGCTGACTGGTCAGCCCTAACAAATCCAGGTAACATCAGCTGCCCGCCATGGATGCCCACTGATCTGTAGGGTTTGTGGGGACAACACCGCAGGACCCATAACCTTCTCAGAGCCACTCTCTCAGGCTGCACCCTCCTCCCTCTCCCCTTCCCTCTGCCCCTGGCAAGGGTGAGGGGTGTCTCTGTGCTTCCTTTGCAGTGTGCAAAAGCTGAGCGAGTTCCTGTCCAGTGCAGAGATCCGCGAGGAGCAGTGCGCTCCCCGGGAGCCTGCACCCCAGGGCCAAGCCAGCAAGTACCAGGCGGTGGTGAGTGCCTGGCTTCCCCTTGCCACTCCCGGTGTTTTTCTCTAGTGCCTGTAGCTGGTGCTCTGCTCTGTCCTGGCTCTGCCTCTCATCCTAGGAGGGGGGGACTTCCTTCCCTGCACAGCTTCCAGCCCTGTGGACCCTCACCTCCTCCCGACCATTCCCAGCCCCTTAAGGTTGTGAACCGCAAGCATCCAGCCCGGGAAGACGGTCGGGGCTTCACAGCCCCACTGCAGAGGTTGGTCCCCAGTGCGGATGGGGATGCTGACAACTGCTGTGTCCAGGTGAGTCCTAGAGCCTGCACCCCCATGTCTGGGCCTCCAACACCATCTCCAGGAGGGAGCTCAGCATCAGAGACCTATATGCTGAGTCCTCTGCTCTGGGGTCACCCTGCCTGCCTGGAGGGTCCATAGCAGTCCCGAAAATAGGGACATGTCCTCCTTCTCCATTGAGTATGGGACCCCGTGACTGTTTTCTGAGAGGGTGATTCAGGCAGGGGTCAGCAGGAGAAGGCCATTCCCCCACATCCCTTCCCTAGAAGTGATCCAGGGACTGAAATCAGGGTTTTTAGGCTTTCATGGGGGGAAGGGAGGCAAGAAGCCATTCACTCTGAGAACCTAGCTGCCTTTCTGTTCTTTTCTGGGCGGTGGGCTACCACCAATAAAGATCATTGGAGGCTTCTTCACGTGGACCCCTGATGGAATCCCCACACTGTCCAACATCACCATCCGTATCCCCCGAGGTACAGCCCGGCTCACATCTCTAGCATGGTCTGGGGGTGCCCCTCAGAATCATAGCTAAAGTGCCCCCCTCCACATGTCCCACTGAACAATATAGAAAAAGAAAAATCAGCAAGTATTGGGCACCAGCTCAATGCTGACTCTTGGTGGGTACTCTGGGGTGTGAACACTAGAGGGGGGCAGCTACCGTGCTGGTGGGAGTCAGCAGCAAGGGCAGGACCAGAGAGCAGGACCTTGATGTCTAGCCACCTGTTGCAGCCATATGGGTGCTTCACAAAAAGAAGAGTAGTCCCAAGTAGCCAGGGAAGGTGCCATAAAAGAGGTGAGCAGGGTCCCTCAGGCTGTGAGACAGGATGGGTATTCTAGAAAACACAGCAGCATGAGCAAAGCATGGGGGTGGGATGTAGATGGGACCCAAAGTGGCCTTTGTTGGGACCATGAGAATCGGGGCCCACACTGGGAACCAGAAGGATATAGAGTTCCCAAAGGAAAGGCTCAAAGGGGGGTTCTAGGAAGGAGGAAAGCAAATGGGGGTCCCAGGGTTTCATGTATCTGTCTTTCTGGGTGGTAGTCCTTCAGACTCCCTGGTGCCCTAGCCCTGTTTGCTGCCCACCCTCCCTGCAGGCCAGCTGACCATGATCGTGGGGCAGGTGGGCTGCGGCAAGTCCTCACTCCTCCTGGCCACCCTAGGGGAGATGCAGAAGATCTCGGGGGCCGTCTTCTGGAACAGGTACTAAATGCACCCTCAGGGCTCAATGAGTGGAGAGAGCTAACAGCGGGCAGGTGGGCAGCCTTTCTTTCAGCCATCTTTCTCAGTTAAGGACATGTCGTGCCCCTCTTGAGCACTCGCTGGGTGTTCGGTGAGTACTCAATGAATGCTGTTAATGGTTATTCTCGTCAACATCATTAGTACTTACTCAGCCCTTACTATGTGCTGAGTACTTTGCTAAGTCCTCTGCACACATTATTTCACCTAGTCCTTGTGACAACCAGCAAGGTAAGGACTGCGAACCATCCTTGTTTTATAGATGAGGGTTCAACTATTTGCCCTAAATCACTCAGCTAATCAGTGGCTGAGCTGGAACTCTAACTCAATCCCGCGGACTCTAAAGCCATGCTCCCTCAGCGGCCCTGCCTCCCTGTGTGGGGAACTGCAACACAAACATTGGTTTCCGCCTTGGTCATCAGCAGAGCCGACATAGACCATTCAGTGGGTGGTTTGAGGAGCCAGAGATAACCCAGACAAACGTGGTTTTTGGGCAAAGATCACTATCTTAATTAAAGAGCCAGAACCCCCGGCTGAGTCAGTCATAAATCTATTATTTATAGCCACCTACTTACAAAAAGCACTTGAAACTGGTTGATAAAAGATACGTGGAAAATAGAAGCTTTTTCAAAAGGAAGAAAGGAAGAACTGAGAAGCGGGTGGGAAAGGTGTACCCAAACCTGGGCAAGGCCTGGCTTGGAGCCCTCCCCACCTCCCCCGGTCCCCCGGTAGCTGAGGGCAAAAGGGACCTGACAGGTTTGTAGAACACATTCAGAAATAAAGTTTACAGCCAATTCAGCAGAGGACAAGTTTTCCCTGTGGTCATTTCTAGGGGGAAAGTGTCATTCAAAAGGTCAGGTTTTTCATAAGCCTGAGTGCAGAACCAAGCAGAAGGCCTTGGGTCAAGTGTCTGATACCTGCGTGCACCTCCATCTGCAGGCATTTTCCACAGTGTCCCTGAAAGGTGCATCTGATGGCAAGTTTTCCTCCTCAGTGGGGCCAGAGGCTGGCACACTTTAGTTGGGATTTGTTCCTGTGACCTTGGTCCCTAGAGTCTTAATTCCATCAGTGACCGTGGTGTGTTTGGGGGCAGTGGGGTCTCTGCCTCCATTCCCCATCTTATCTGGGGATTTCTCAACACAGCCTGACTGGGAGAGTCAGGCGCTGGGTTTGAGGTCACTTTGTCAGCTTCTTGTACCAGTTGGCCTTAGGGCTCTGAAGGGCGGAGCCCTTGCCCATTGGCTGACAGTGTGTCTTTGTGAAGGGAAGATGGGATTACAGAGGCCAGATATTGGAGCGGCCCTGGGTTCCTGGGCCTGTGTCCCACTCAGCATGAGTCAAACTCCCTCTGGGCCTGGTCCCTTTGCCCCCCTTCCTTCATCTCCTCTCCCAGCCTCCATACTCGGGCATCCCCTACACCAGCATCAATACCTCTCTGTCCTCTGCAAGAGGCAGCAGGCACTCTTCGGGGGGCTCAGCCCTGACCTGCCTTGGCCCCCACCTCTTCTCCAAGCTTGGCCAGCCCTCAGGTCTGACTACTGCTCCCTGTCTTTGGACACCTCTGCCCCAGCCCAAGGGATACACGGGGCCTTTCTAGAACAGCTAACATTAAGCAGCTCTTATGTGCAAGGCACTTTATTTATAACTTCATTGTCTCAGTCAGTCTTCACCAAGCTCTGTGAGGTAAGCATCATTAACCCCACTTAACAGATAAGGAAATTGAGGTGAAGCAAGTTACCCAAGGCCACCCAGCTCTCAAACAGCAGAAGTGGGATTTGCACCTAGCTGCTCAAGCACATGGGCTTTCCACTGAGCGCTGAGAAAGGGCTCAAGAGCAGTGTGAAAAAATCATTAGCCTGACGGTCCAAAGGCCAGCAGTCCCTGCAGCCATGACACCTGCCCCCTCAGGAAAGCCACCACCCAGGTGCTCACAGCTCTGTCCTCGTGACACTTGCTCTCAACAGGCAGCTGGGCCCCAGCCCTCAGCTTAGTTCAAGTCTTAGGGAGGGGATAGTGATGAACAGGTTCTCTCTTCTCCATTTTGTCCTCCTGCCCAGTATGGCTTCCCTCTCAAGCATAGCGAAGCACATTGTCATTGCCAGCAGCCAACCCTCGGACGTTATGAGACTTTGTTCACAACTCAGCTCAGGCTCCAATCTCCCTACCTTAATATCCTCACTCACCCCCTGTTTACTGAACACCTTCTGGGTGCGAGACCCTGGGCACAGTGACAGAGATGCAAAGATGATTAAGACAGGCCCCTGGTTTTATGGGAGGGGAAGGAGATCAGTGCCATAATCATAATCCTGTGGCCAAGGAGAGAAGGCGAATGTGGATGTGGTGTTTGAGCCTTGAAGGATGAGTGTGGTTTCATCAGGTGGAAAAGGCAGGGGTGGGAAAGGAGGGTGTTCCAGGCAGGAGGATCAGCATGGGCAAAGGCTTGCTGATGTGAAAGAACGGGATTCTTGTACCCGGAGCACTGTGGGGGGAGTGGGTGCAGTGGCAGAAGACAGGACTAATGAGGTGTGCTGGGATCGGGTCAGACACCCCTATATACTAGGTCCAGGAAGTAAGGTTTAGCCTGAAGGCTGTAGAAGAATCATGCTGGTGATAAAAGAAAGGGGCGCGGAGAACGGGGACTGGAGAATGGGAGGCCAGTTAGGAGCTCATTATAGCGGCTGGGAGGAGTCTGGACAGACATGGCTTAGCTGTCTTCATCTGCTGTGCGTCTCTCAAAATCCTAGACATGTACAAGCTGTGTCCGGCTCAGCTCTCCTGAGCAGTGAGTTAGTTAAGCGTGGGGGATGTGTTGGTGGGGGACCCTTCCCTTACACGCAGGAGCTCCATGCCTCAGACCCAGGGCCCAGGTCAGCAGCGGGGTGACGCACTTGCAAAGTAAGCCAAGAGCGAAATAGCGAGCAAAATAGCATTTAACCTGGAAGGCTCTCCCACAAGTCTGCCCGTCTGCAGCCAGAGGCCAGGGCGATGCCAGGATGTTTTCATCCATGCCATGGCCAAGGCCTGGTGACCAGACAGCCAGAAGTTGTTCCAGGAGGCCCAAGGCAGGCTGCTGGGGGATTAGGAAGTGCAGAATGGAGAATGCTCTGGAGAGATTGGTTTGCATAGCCATTCATCTGTTTTTTCAGTGAACAAATGAGTAGAATGGCTAGGCAGATAAGAGCAAAGAGTTCTGGGTAGGCTGCCTGGGTTCAAATCTGGGCTCTGTGCTTTGGGAAATTCCATAACCTTTCTGTACCAGTTTTCTCTTATTCCCTGGGGTTGATGTGAGGCTTAACCTACGATGTAGTAAGTGCCCTATAAATATTATTATAAATATTATTGTTTGATGATGTACTTCTATGCCAGGTACAAAATCCCCCTGTTTCTCTTGAATTGCACTCCAGCCTGTCCCCCAGGAGAGATGGCAGTGAGCTCCCTGGGGACAGAAGCCATATCTTGTATGTCTGTCTGTATCCACAGCACCTTTGCTAAATGAATTCATATATTAAATGAACACACAACCTGGAACGATTCATGACATCCAGGAGACTGACTGCCCTCATAAATGTGACTTTACACATCTTGCCTAGTGCAACGGCCTTTACCCAGGCCGTTCCTCTGACTCAGAATTCCACCACCCAGTTCCCCACCAACATTTGGAAAATGGGAATCCCCACTCATATGTGGAATTTAAGAAACAAAACAAATGAATATATGGGAGGGGAGGTGGAGAGGGAAACAAACTGTAAGAGACTCTTAGAGAACAAACTGAGGGTTGATGGATGGAGGTGGGTGGGGGGTGGGCTAGATGAGTGATGGATATTAAGGAGGGCACTTGTTAATGATGATTGCTGGGTGCTGTAAGTGAGGAATCACTAAGTTCTCCTCCTGGAACCAATATTGTGCTGTATGTTAACTAATTAGAATTTAAATAAAAATTTGAAAACAAAAAAAAGGAAAGTAGGAATCCCATTAACACCTGCCTCACAACGCATTATGATTATCTGCTGGTGTGTCTGTCTCTCCCATGACACTGAGCTCCTTGGGGACAGGACTGAAGAATTCGTGTTGTACCCCAAGGGCCCAGCAAAGCATGTGTCTTTTGTGAACTTCTCTGTGCAAGCTATAAAGGAGAAGACCTACCCCCAGGGAGCTCACCAGTCCTGGGTGCGCAGAGGCATACAGACAGAGCCCTGGCGTGGGCACACAGGGTCCATCAGGTGAGGTCCTGCATCGTGGACTGGAGATTTACTGCAGCAGCCCTGGGCTTGTCCGGCACATGAGCCGCCAGCCCCTGGTCTCAGGGAGAACCACGTGGCTCCTAGACATCCACTTTAGTAATAGTCACCGGCGCCTGGCTCTCTGCTTCAGTGCACTATCAACCTGGGAATTTGCAAACTCTCTCCTTAATATCTAAGAATAAAACATTTTGATGAGAAGGTAATATTAGCAGATACACTCAAGTGAAATTCTTTCCCTAGAAATAAGGAATAGGGCCATTAATGACCACAGTAGAATGATTTTAAATGTCCCCAGGGAGCCAGCAGGAAGCAGGGCCCCAGAAAAGCACTGGGGTAGGGAAGAAGGTTCCACTTCCTGAGGAGCAACTGCAAGGCAGCCTCCCTGGAGCTCCCTGCTGCCCCTGCTCTCACCATCTGCTGAGGCTTCCCAGCTCGAACCATTTATTGTTTCTGTAGGTGCCCACTCAGGAGGCCTGGGCCTTGCTTGCCTCAGAATGCTGTCGCCTTGTGGTCTTTGGTATGAAGGTTGCCTCCCAAGACCCCTGATTCCGCAGGAGGTGAGAAACAGCCTCCTTTCATGACTGCCCCAAGGTCCAATCTGCTCATGCAGTTCCTGGAGCCCTTGGGGAGTAGGGGTAATGGGCTCAGGTGACCCCAAGTTTCCTGGAGGAGGCAAGCATGGCAGTATGGTAACCAGACAAGGGGCCCTGCATGGAGGTGATGAGCCAGGCTTGGTCTTTTTTTGTAATTCTGAGTCTGCCACTCAGTTGCTGTGTGACCTTGGGCAGGTTATTTTATCTCTCTGTTTTAGATTCCTCATCGGGACAATGAGAAAAACCCTTTACTTAGTCAAAGACTTGGGATTAGAACCCAATGGCATTATTTTATGGAAACCAACTTGACAATAAACTATAAAAAAAAAAAAAGAGGAAAAAGAACCCATTGACATTGATTGGAAAGGGCTCTGTGGTAAAAGGAAACATTTCAAGGCAGCCACAGGGCTGTCAGGGGCAAGATGAAAGGATCATGGGGACCCAAAAGTTCTAACTTCCTATTCCAACCTGTCCTAATCTCTTCCTTTTTATTGATTGCTGGGGTCTTAAACGAGTGGTAGGTGTTCGATTTCTCCTCTGTGCACATCTTTGGGACCAAGGATGATCCCCCCCCCCCGCCCCCACCCCAGGTCTCCAACCCTACATCCTTCCCTCCAACCAGCTATGAGCTGTTTTTATAATATATTCTCCCAGTGTCACTGAGGTTTGTGCCATGACCCCAAATTTATACACAAGGAAATAGAGGATCCCCTAAGGCAAGAGACTTGCAGAAGATTTCACACCCAGTGAGTAGGGAAGCTCCTCAGATCCGAACCTCAGAGCCCCTATTTTTTTCCAGCTCTCTGCACTGCCTGCCCGTAGGTCCCGCCTCTTCCTCCACCTAGAATCCCTTCCCTCTGCACTCCGTCCTCTCCCCTCAGCTCTGACTTCTTGGAGCCTTTCCTCACTTTCTCAATTTCGTCTCCTCCAAACTATTTTTAAATTTAACTTTGTTCTCTGATTCTAGAAGAATGTCCATTAAATTAGAAAAGATACGTAAGTTTAAAAAAGGCAAAGCCACCTAATATCCCATTACCTAGAAGTGTCCACTCTTCTTTCTATGCATTTGCACATGTTTGTGGGTCTTTTCCCCCTAAATTCCTATAATACTTTCTTGCTCCTACTTCTTTCTTTTTGGCCCTCATAACTTTCTGACCTCTGTACCTGTCTGATTCCCTCTGCCAGACTGTGAGCCCTTTGAGGGAGGGCTCTGTGCCCTTGATTCGGCTTGGTGTGCACACACATGCCCATCACCTAGCTGGTTGGAGGGAGCTGGAGACCTGGGGGCAAATTATCCTTTCAGCTCAGTGCTTGGTTTTGGAGGTACAGGCAGAGGAGGGATGGAATGACCCCTACACATTTAAGACCCCAGTAATTAATGAGAGAAAGTATGTGTCACATGTACCATTTTATACTTTTCAGATGGAAACACCTACACACAAAGCCTTGGGAAGGCTCATTCTAGGGAGGCTGGGGCTACAATGGAAAAAGGTGGAGATGAACTTGGACTCATACCTCAGCTTCCCCAATTCCTAACTGTAACATTGGGCACATTATGCAAACTCCGAGGCTCAGTTTCCCCATCTGTAAAAAGGGGACACTAACACCTTTTTCTAGTATTGTCCTGTGGATGACATGGCAAATACAAACAACTTCACACTGCGCCTGGCATGAGGACAACCCCCACCCAGCGCTAGTCTCCCCCCATCCTTTCTTCCTAAATGATTAAGATGTCAGTTAGCAACCTCCCTTTATTACTGGTCTGTCATCTGCTAAGCAATGTGGGGGTTGGGAAAGATGCTCTTCCTGCCTTGAAATCCCACTGGGGATAAAAGATTTACACAGGAGCTGATTAGAGAGTAAGGTAGTCCATTATAAGGGTTAATTGAGCAGCCCAGACAATGATGCAAAATGAGCTAGGGCTGAGAGAGCCAACCAGGCACTGGGGTCCTCGGGGAGGCCACAGATGCGCTTTCTTACAGATAAATAATAGCCTTTGCAACTCTGGAAGCAATCACGGCAGGAAGACTCCAGAGATAAGCTTATCTGGGCCTCAGGCACAGAGTTGGGATTTGTAAGCTTTGGTTTTTCATCTGTCTCATGTTACCCGCTGTCCAGAAATTTCAACAGTCTGCTGGTTGGGGAACACAAGGTTAGGTTGGATTGAGAGAAGGAAATGAGACTACAAAGATCAGAGGACAGAATCTGAGGGGACCTGTAACCACATATCCATCAGGATCTCCTCTCAGTTCTGCTCCTCAGCAAGGGACAGAAAGGAATTCATCAGGCTCGTTGCCATCTCTGCTTTTGTCCATCCTGGTGTTCCTGACAAATCACTGTGGCATGGTGTAGCGTTGTCATTAAGAACATGAAGATTTAGAGTCAGATAATCTATTTTCTCTGCTATTTGCTGGCTGTGTGGCTTTGGGCAAGTTGCTTAGCCTCTCTGACCCTCACTTCCTTTGTCTGTAAAGTGGAGACAGTCAAAATAAACCTTCATATGATTATTTTAAGCTTTAAGAAAGATGATACTATTATGGTGCTTATCACAGTGCTTATAAAAGTTCAACAAATCTTAGTGGGTTTTAGTATGACTAAAGCCAGATCTGTATGAAAACAGAGTGGATTATTTTTCCCCAAATGTGCATGTCAGAAGCACACACTTTATTGGCAGAGGGCTATTTGTGGAAGGTTGAGAGGTAGTCTGGGACAGAAAAGAGTACTGGTAAAGTTAGCACCAAAATTCAGATCACCTCACTCAGTGTTTTTCATAATTTTTCTTATTATAATCCACAGTGCAAGATGCACTCTACATCACAGTCCACTACATGCATGCACTCATAGATATCGGGAAAAATTCACCAGAAAATATACATCTTAACCACATGTTGGGCACACTTTTTTTTAAGTGTGGTCACAGTTCACTTACTTTAGACCCAATGATTGGGTCCAAATCTATAGTTTGAAAACACTGTATAAAATGATTCTGACCTTGGCAATGCCACTTTCCCTCTCTGAGCTTTAGTCTTCCCCAGTGTTAAACCATCGTGATACCTGGCCAGCCTCGCTGCTACTCTGAGTCAGGGGCACATATTTGGCTCTTGCTGTTTGGAGGTGCTCACCTAGGTGCTGTGGGAGGGGCAGTGATTGAAGAGAGGTTTGTGTCCCTGAAGGAAGCCACTTGGGGACTTGGGGATGGGTGGGAGGGGTGGGGACTGTGTAGATCCCTTTTCTCCAAAGACCTTTGTGTTGGAGAGAAAGGCAATGGAGTGAGAAGTAACTGGTGTTGATTTTTCCCATTTCTGCCCCAGCAGCCTTCCTGATGAGACTGGAGAGGACCCCAGGTACAGCCTTGGAACTGGGTTAGAAGTGGGTCCTGACAAAGGGAAGGGGCTGGGGGGCTGGGAGGGCTGGTGGGGTGGGGATGCTGAGTGTGGATGGCAGGGTGTGCAGCCTACATAATTTCAGCAGCGCAGAGCCTGCTTTCTCAAAGAAAACAAAATCTGATTCTTAGAGAAAAAAGTTAGACATTCCAGTCTGTGGGCCTTCAAAGGGCCTTATAATATATAAATAGATATACAATATATCTGTGGTTTAAAAATTTCATGGTGGATGAGGCACCTGGCTGGTGCAGGGCTCAGTCAGTGGAGTGTGCAACTCTTGATCTCAAGGGCATGAGTTCAAGCCCCTCACTGGGCATGGAGATGACTTTAAATCAATCAATCAATCATGGTGCATAGTCAGAAAGTAGTTTACTGCTTGCCACAGGCTGGTGGGAAAGAAGGAATGGAGTAACTGCTAATGGGTACAGGGTTTATTGGGGAGGGGATGATAAAAATGAGAAACAGGGCTGTGAGAGAGGAGGTAGATATCCTTCAGGCCAGACAGAAAATCTGGCCTTATTGCTTTATGTTCAGTGTTCAGTCTAAAAAATTCAAGTGAAATAGATTAATGAGGCTCTGAGACACTCAAAACCCTCCTGAACCTCACATCTCCCAAGAATATTCAAAACACACTAGAGTTGGTATGAAGTCAGGGCTGGGAAGGGGTGACTCAACTTTGTAAATATGCCTAAGCTCAGGGCCTTCCCTCTAATACCAGACTGTTTCACTTCCCCATGTTTTCTTTGCCCTTTCTCCCACCTTGTCCCCAAGTGCCGGGGTGTGATGACAGGCCCAGCCTCTCTTGCCATAGTAACCATGGTTCTTGAGCCAAAAGGCAGACCTCATGGTATGTGACAAGTATGACCGTGCGGATGAGAACAGCAGTACAGAATAGCTGACACTCCAGAGCCATTCCCGGCCGGCCGGGCATGCGGTCACTACAGCTGACCCGTCTCTCCCAGCAGATTCCCCAGATGGCACTCCTGTCTTCTGACAGGGCCACACGAGGCTTCGAGTCATGCCTGGAGCCCTTCTTGGCCCTCTGGCTGCCATGCCGAGAGTTCTATGGGCCGTAGGTTCCCACGCGCAAGCTGTGGTCCTGGCCTGGCCCCTGCCAGACAGCCCTCCCTGCCCCAGCTGTTTTTGCAGCCGTGTCTGCCTGAGACCTGAGTCTGCATTTGAGCCCTGATGCAGAGGCTGGGTCTGGAGCCACACGTTGGCCTTCACAGTCCTGTGACACAGGATTCCCCTCAGCACACAAGATTACACCAATGCTGCTTTCCCTCATTCTCCCTCTCAACTGAGGCCCTGGGGATGCACACCCCCCACACATAGTGGGGATGCTACACAGGGTTGGGCAAGGGAGGCTCCTGCAGGATGGCCACGCCCCACTCTCCATCCTCCGTGCAGCATGCGGCTGCACCCCTGGCCACAGGGGCTATAGAGGCACACTCATGCCGGGTTTGAGGGAGTTCAAACGTCTGTGGAGAGTTGGTCCACACCCATTAACCCTGAAACTGTCTTTTCTTCCCTGCTGCAGCCCAGAGCGAGAGACAGTGGCCGATTCGGATGTCAGGTACTGTGACCTGGAGCACCTGCCTTGTGGGCAGAATTCCTCGGAGGAGCTCTCAGGCCCGAGGGAGCCACAGAACCCTTGCGGGCAGCCCTCCACATCCCAGCCCTGCTGTAGGGAAGAGGCCCAGGAGGGCTCTGCTCCATCAGATGGTTCAGAAGCCACTGCCATGGCCATGCATCAAGCTGCTCCCTTCACCAGATCACTTTCATCTGGTGGTCATATCCCCCCCACCCCCGCCTGAACCTTTTTTTCTTCTTTTGTCTTCAAAAACCATATCACACTAAATGTGGTTTCCTTGGTTCTGCTTTTTTTAAAAGTTCCACTTGGAGCGTATCTGCTAACCTCAAAATCAAGTGCTTTGAGGGCCACTCAGGGAAGAAGGAAATTAGGGGTCAAGTCTTTACTTGGTTTGGTAACACTTCTGGCTCCTCCCAGCTCTGGATGGAGACTCAAGAAGAAGAGACTGCAGGGGAGGGACAGGGTGGATGCAGGGCAGGGCAGGGTTGAGGTCCTGTTGCCCCCCAGTCTGCTAAGACCCAGTCGCCCAAGCCTGCCTCATCCCTAGGGACAAAGGCCACCGGGGCCACACAAAGCCGACTTCTGCCAAGTGCCCCTCCCCAGTATAAACCATCTGCTTGACAACTGCCTCTGAGAACGACCCCTGAGAATGTCACCCCTACTCCTGCCTGCTTTATTCCAGGAGGAGAGGCCCCGTGGCCTATGCTTCTCAGAAACCATGGCTGCTAAATGCCACTGTGGAAGAGAATATCACCTTTGAGAGTCCCTTCAACAAACAACGGTAGAAGCCTCTTGATGGGAGGTGGGCTGGGGGGAGGGGAGAAACTGATCAAGGGCAGCATTAGCCAGCCCTCCCCAGTGCCCGAGCCTTAGCCAGCTGCCCTGCCCCTCCATTGATCACCCACAATCAGCCATCCTGGTCCCCAAGATGCTTTTCTGGATCCCAGCCTGTTCCATATGGCCCATCTGGAAATTATCCAGGTGTGCCTGGGCATCAGGGCAATCCAACTCCTGTAGATATGAGGGTGGGGGGGGTGGTGCTAGGGGAGGGATGTTGTGTGGAAGCTCTGATGCTTTCTCTTGAGGCTAATGGGAAGGCTGACCCAGCTTCCCATTCTTCCCTAACCTCCACTCTGCAGTTATGCATTACTTCCCTCCATTCAGAATAATAATGGCTACCATCTATTGAGCTCTTAGTTGCGAGGTGCAGTGTTATGCTCTTTATATACTTGATTTCCCCTAATGCTCACAACAATCCCAGTAGGCAGCTACTATTGTTATCACAATCACCAAGGCTCAGAAAAGTTAGATAACTTGCCCAAGGCCACCCAACCAGTAAGTAACAAAAATGAGTCTCAAATTCGAGGCTGCCTGACATCCCATTACATGTCACCAAGACACTCTGATGCCTCCATGCCCCCTGGCTGGCCCCAGCTCACGGCTGGCTAGGGAAGTCTGAGAGGAACAGGCTGGGCAAATATTTGATCAGCCATCATCATTACTGCCTAACCCAACCAGCAGTGATTTTTCCTGGCAGTGCCCCAAGTGTGGGCTCTGGCGGTAGCTTCTCCCACCGCACAGGGGCCATGGGTCCCCTCTTGTCATTTACGTGGCATATTTGCTACTATCCAATTTCATCCTTCAAATATTTAACTGGCCCCAAGACTCTGTGAGGTGCTGCCCTCAGCTCTTTTTAAGTTCATGTGGTGTTTGCTTGCACCGAGGCAGAAGGCCATTAAAGCCATTGCTCACCCTGAGCACAGCTGACCAGAAGGTAATGACTCTCTGCAAGGGCTCAGGCCCAGCTCTGGCCAAGCCGATCATCTGTGTCCGTCCTCACCTCCCCCCGCAACCACTCCAGGTACAAAATGGTCATCGAAGCCTGCTCCCTGCAGCCGGACATCGACATCCTGCCCCATGGAGACCAGACTCAGATTGGGGAACGGGTTAGTAGCAGCCTCTATGGGGTTTTTCCAAGGCTGGGGCCCTCAAGCTTCCCTGATCCCCACACATCACCACCAGCATGCCCTGAGCCCATTCTCAGGGAGAGGAGGTAACTGGAAAATAAGAGAGGATAAAGGTGGAAGAGCTGCCTGCAATGAGGTCAAAATGACCTTGAACCCTGGGCTGCTGGTTGTCCTTGACAGGTTTGCAGCTTAGTGCCTCCCTAGGGTGGAGATGACAGCATCTCCTTAATTCACGCCCCACATCTATGCTAGGGGCCCCCATGATACTGTGACAGGCCCAGGGTTATATCCGTCATGTACACACTCCAGGTGGGGCCCCTCTTCCGTAAGCATAGACAAACAGGATTCTCCTTTGACAGCCCTTCTTATGTATGATTGAAATCCCTACTTCCTCTGTCTTCGTTGTCACTGGTCAGATGGTCTCTGGCACCTACTTGATGAATTTTCAAAGTCTTAGGGATCATGCTCCCCACTTCTGAATGAATTCAAAACATGTACAAGTTCCCCCTCTCTTCAAGGGGAAGAAAGCAGAGAGGTGTGGTAGAGCCAGGCCTCTATCCCAAAGTGCTCACAGTCAAGTAAGGGCCAGGACGGTCTCCCCTGAAGGGCTATGAGAGCATAACCTTTCCTCTCCTTTGGTCACAGGGCATCAACCTATCTGGTGGTCAACGCCAGCGAATCAGTGTGGCCCGAGCCCTGTACCAGCACACCAACGTTGTCTTCTTGGTGAGTGCATTAGCTGGTATCTCCCTTGTCTCTGGCTGCCTCCCTGGTTCACCGCCTGTTCACACACACACACACACACACACACACACACACACACACACAGTACCCAACAACCTCCCTTTCCAGGAGTAAACCTCTCCTGCCAGAGATTTTACCTAATCAATGGTGGGGAAACTGAGGTAAAGGTAGTGCACATGACCCACTGTGGACCACACACTGAGCTCTGCAGTAGCCATGAGGGAAGATGAATAGTAGTTACAGCCTGCCTCCCTGTAGAACAGCCTCAACCTGTCAACACTGAGTTAGCCCCACTATAATAATGGCAGATGCATGGAAGGTATGCTGCCACTTTTGATCCCGGGCTCAGAGCAGACATTGCTAACTGATCACAGCAGTGGTAATAGAAAATTCAATTTTATCAATGAATGCAGTCCTGTCAACCCCCACATAAACTAGATATGTTTCCCACAGAAACTTAACTAGGCCTCAGAATCCTTGTCAAAACAGCACTCCACTCTAGCAATCAATCGTGAGATAAACTAATTAGCTGTCCCTGCCCTGTTTCCTGCCAAGTTCTGTGTTAGGTGCCTTAGTTGACACTGAGGAATTCTGAGGGCCAGCCCTTGGCCTCAAAGATTTAGAGTCTAACTAGGACACAGAGCTCACCCACACCCAAGAGTCACAGAAGCCAAACTGTGCAGCACAGTCTACGAGGCGCCTTGTCCAGGGAGACAACTGTGAGCACTCCAACAATCAGGGAGAGCTTTCTGGAAGAGTGAGTCAGCTAAACAGAAGGAAAGAGGAAGGCCATTTGGGTAAGGAGTCAGAAAAAGGAACCAGGTCTCTGGTCTGGCTTTATTCTCTCCCCCGTCCCCAACACACATAAGAGCTCTCCTATAAACACACTTTAAATTGTAAAGGTTCGTAGTCTTTGTTAACATCCGACATAGCACTTTACAAAGTACTAGCTTATTCATGATCTTTTTTTTTTTAATGTTTATTTATTTTTGAGAGAGAGAGAGCACAAGCAAGAAAGGGTCAGAGAAAGAGGGAGACACAGAATCCGAAGCAGGATCCAGGCTCTAAGCTATCAGCACAGAGCCCAATGCGGGGCTCAAACTCACTAACAGTGAGATCATGACCTGAGCTGAATTCAGTCGCTTAACTGACTGAGTCACCCAGGTGCCCCTAGCTTATTCATGATCTTCTATGAGCTTTAAACAACCTTGTTAGAAAGAAGTAAAGTGGATATTTTAAGTTATTTCAGCAAACGTGCATTAAGCTCCTACTCTATACCTAGCACAGGCACAAGGGATGTCAGTTCCTGAGGGCCTCACAGGAATGGACAAATGGCTATGACAAGTGGAATTGAGAAGAGAGAGGGTTGGGCGTGGAAGTCAAGAGAGGACACAGGAAGAGCTAGGATGAAGCACTGACGGATGAGTAGGTGTTCACTAGGCAGACAAGAGGCAAAATGGCACTTCCGGCTGAGGAAACAACATATGTAAAAACCTAGAATGGCAAGTTCTCTGGAAACCTGGAGTACAGGGAGACTGGACAGGACAGGTAAGTGAGACCAGAAAGACAGACTGAGCAAGTAACAAAGGGCCTAGATCACCATGCTAAGGAATTCAGACTTCGTAGGCAATGGGGAACTTCGAACGTTCAGGGGTCAGGAGTGCATGTGATTAAACTGAGAGCCATAACTGATAACTACCTCATTTAAAATGAGGCAGTCAAAGCCCAGAGAGGTCAAGTGTATTAACCAAGGCCATTCAGCTAACTAGTGTCAGTCCCTAGACCAGCGCTGGTACACCTCTGATGGTTTTTATACTCTGTTACCCCCTCTACCCACATTCACCCCCACCTTCTCCCCTCTGCCCAGGATGACCCCTTCTCAGCTCTGGATGTCCATCTGAGTGACCACCTGATGCAGGCCGGGATCCTTGAGCTGCTCCAGGATGACAAGAGGACAGTGGTCCTAGTGACCCACAAGCTACAGTACCTGCCACATGCAGACTGGGTGAGAGGCCACGAGGAGGTCAAGCTATGGAGGGCTGAGGTGGGAGAGGCAGCAGGACATCTTCAGAGGAGTCATTCAGTATCTTGGTAGCAATTGCTGAGGGCCACAAAGCAAAAGAGATCCACCCTGAATGGCTTCATGCAGGCTGGGTCGCCCCGGCAGATTCTGCACAGCCCAAGGGTTTCACATCACCTCCAGCTGCAGACATTCCCATCCTCACCTGGGGCCCCTGTGGGCACACGCAAGGCTGGCACCGAGAGGTCTCAGAAAGAAGCAGACTCTCAATTCCTATCCTCTGTTTATGACCCAGTTTGATGACTCATCCCCATGGCCTTGGGACTGCCTGTTTGGATGGGGGGCCATCTTCAGCTCTCTGACCCACGGTGGGTTGGATGGATTCAAGTCAGAATCACATGGAAATATGGAAACAAACCAAATAAGGAGTGGCAGAAGCTTCAATATTAGAATGCAATTTTGTGAAACTTCACATTAACCAAATTTCCATACTCCTCAATATGTAGATGACAGTTACTTTTCAATTAACATTTAAGGCGGAAATCATGGGACTTTTAAAATCTAGACCCTGCCTGACTCTTATATAAATTTGCCCCTGAAGATGAAGGGCCTCCTTGAGCTAAACAGCCCTAGGTCTTCCTTCTGCGTGTGGTGAAATTCTCCCTCTACTATGAAAAATGAAAAAAAAAATCCAGATTAAAAAAAAAAAGCTATTAAAACAGGTGCAGAAGGTCTGTGTCTAAGTGTCCACGGTGACCTTGGCAAGGCAGTTCAGGACAATCTTTAGTCCAAAGAAGGCTGTCACAGACATGCCTGGTCCCTTGAAGGGTCAGAGAACAGGACTCCCCAGCATCCCTCCATACAGCCCAGCACGGGCTCAGTAGGGGGAAGAGAACAGAGGTGGGTTTCTGAATTAATGCCGAGTGTCTATGAGTGTGACGATCAGTTTTATTGATTTCAAAGAGGCATGGCCACACACACTTAGACCAAGAAGAGTTTTGTCAACCGTGGTTGACACCCACCAGCCCCGCCATCAGGAGGAGCTAGAGGTAGCATGCAATTAGCTCTTAAGTGTGGGAAAACAGCAGCCATGGGTGGAATCCTTGCAAAGAATCAAGCGGGACCAGGATACGCTAATTTGCTCTGCAAACCCCCAGAAGTACCCATCTCTTAATCTTAGGAGTGTGTGTGTCGGTGAGAATTGGTGATCACTACCAGCTCACTGCAGTAGAGAAGCCAGAGGCCATTGTGGTGGGGGAGAGGGTGTGTGCGTGTCTATCTCAGGCTCTTTAGTGAGGCAGGAGTGTGACCGCCACTCCCCTTTTCCATTTGCCCCTGGGCCGGGTCTGTGTCTTCCTTTCCAGATCATTGCAATGAAGGATGGCACCATCCAGAGGGAGGGCACGCTCAAGGACTTCCAGAGGTCTGAATGCCAGCTCTTTGAGCACTGGAAGACCCTCATGAACCGGCAGGACCAAGAGCTGGAGAAGGTGAGTATGTCGTAAGGGCAGCCACCCTCTGAGGAGAAGGTTCTGGTAGAATCTGAACACATAAAGGCCTTCCTGCCCTCATTGCCCTAGGAACCCACCCCCCTCCAGGACAGATGGATGGGGGAGCTGAGCATGAATTTCATCCTACCCAAGGAGAGCCAGATTCTACTCAAGGCAGAATCAGGTGGACGCCTTCCCCTTATCCTTGAAATAGTCAGAAGCCATTTTGTTACAAAGCTTCAGAGAATCAACTCAAACTGGCTAAGCAAAGAAAAAGAGGGAGGAGTTAAGGATTTTGTGGCTCATGAAACTAAAACGTGTCAGCTTCAGGTGAAGTGGGATCCAGGTAGTTAAACTATGTCATCAGGAACCTGTTTCTCTCCCTCCTTGGCCCTGCTCCCCTCAGACGGGCTTCATTCTTGTGACGGCAGAAAGAGCTATCAGCAGCGTTGGGCTTACATTCTCCATCTCAACACCTCAGCCAGTAAGAGAGTGCCTCTTTGACTACAGTTCAGCAGAGGTCCCTGGGCTGACTCTCCTTCATGCACTTTGGTCATGTGCCCTCCCTGAATAAATCACTGTGAATAAATAAATAAATAAATAAATCACTGTGGCCAGAGATGTGGAGTGTGAGATTGGCCAATCCTGGGCCTCATATCCACCCGTGGAGAATGATCAGCCCACCAGAGTCACAGAGACTAAGAATAGGGGAGAGGTGGTCTCCCTCAGGAATATTGGGGCATTTTTAGCTGATAAACGGGAGGGGTAAATTCTGCCAAGACTTCTGTCCATCTGGACCCTCCCCCAGGTGGGGGCAATCTGGAAACCTGACCTGGTCATGGCCAGGGGTGGCTGCCCCCCACCCTCCCTTTTCCCTCCTCACATTCTGAGGACATTGGCCAGGCCCGATCTGTCTTTCAGGAGACCGTCATGGAGAGAAAGGCCACTGAGCCACCTCAGGGTCTGCCCCGGGCCATGTCCTCAAGAGACGGCCTCCTGCAAGATGAGGAAGAGGAGGAAGGTACAGTGGGAAGTGGGACTAGGAACGAAATCATGGCCTGAGGTCTGACCGTGGGGAGACTCAGGTTTGGGGTTCTGGGGGTGGTGAGATAGTATGACCTTCATCAAATCCCTCTCCCTCAGTGTGCCTCAGTTTTCCCATCTGTAAGTGGGGATAACATGCCCCCTGGTTCGCCCTCAGAGGGATGTGAAGTATAAAGCCACAGGGGGGGTTCTTGTGGCCTGCAGAGGAGGCAGCTGAGAGTGAGGAGGAGGACAACCTGTCTTCAGTGCTGCACCAGCGCGCCAAGATCCCGTGGCGAGCCTGCACCAAGTATCTGTCATCCGCCGGTGTCCTGCTCCTGTCGCTGCTCCTGTTCTCCCAGCTGCTCAAGCACATGGTCTTGGTGGCCATTGACTACTGGCTGGCCAAGTGGACTGACAGCGCCCTGACCCTGAGCCCAGCAGCCAGGAACTGCTCCCTCAGCCAGGTGTGGCCGGCAGCCCCAGGGCAGGGGCTGGGGGGAGAGGGCTGAGCCGTGGACAACCCGTGGGACCCTGCCTCATTCTCTGCCCGGCCCAGGAGTGCTCCCTCAACCAGACTGTCTATGCCATGGTGTTCACGGTGCTTTGCAGCCTGGGCATTGTGCTGTGCCTTGTCACATCTGTCACCGTAGAATGGACCGGGCTGAAGGTGGCCAAAAGGTTGCACCGCAGCCTACTGAACCGGATCATCCTGGCTCCCATGAGGTACCCCTCTCCCCCCACCACCACCATGCTGGGGCTGTGGGCAAGTCACTGTTCTCTGGGCCTCAGTTGTCCCATCTATTAAATGGGGATATGCAACCTCTGCCACAGGCTGCTAGGGGTGACTCAGGAGACAGTGTGTGTAAAAGTGCCCTCCGAGGAGCAGAAAGCAGAGGAAAACCAGCATTTTTCAGCCACACAGCGTGGTAGGCGTTTTATATGGTTAGCCCATCTAATTGTCACAACAGCCCTTCAAAGTGAGCATCTGCAGGCTCTGCATAGACATGAGTTTCCCTTCCCCAGACAGATGCCATCTGCCCATCTCTACCCACAAATTCAGCTCTCCCCCTACACCCTCAGCCAGCCTTCAGGTTCTGACACTGGGGACATGGGGACATGTTTTAATCCCCTGTAATGGGCTGGATAAAAACCCTGAAGCCTGCTTGGCAGGAAAGAGGTTTAAAGTGGTCACTGCCCAGTCGACTGGCTGATTCCGTCTTACAGCACCACAGGCAAACAGGTTATCTGGGCTCCGGTCAATGCCAGACTCACCGTCTGACTACACTTTTTACTTTTCAGTCTCGAGAGGTCTCTGTGGTCCACAGACATGACCTCAAGGTTTTCTTACCCTCTATTTGTCCCAGCTCTGTGTTTCTAAAATCCTCTGGTTGGGGTTAGGCTGAGTCTGAGTCACAGCCAGAGTGATGACAGACAGAGTAGCCTTGCAGGGTCAGCCAGCTGACAGGCTGTCCCCAGGGCCCTGTTCCCCCTGGCAGATCGTCCCTCTGGAGAAGACTCTTTGTCCCCAGGACAGCTGCTGAGCGAGTCAGGCTGAGCGAGCAGCTGAGGAAGGAAGGTGGCAATGGTCATACATGGGCTTGAGAGCCAGAGAGGCTAGTGAGGGGCCAGCACACCTGTGGGCGGCTGCAGGAATTCTCAGGGACGCAGGCCAGATATCTACAGACTTGCAAAGGCAACCGCCCCTAGAAAGCCAGACCCAGGGATGACTCCAGAGACACTGGAATGAAAGAAATCACTACCCTCATTCAATAAACAGGAAGGAAATCAATAAACGAATGAGTAACTGTTCTTCTGATTGCCTCTTAGGTTTTTTGAGACCACGCCCCTTGGAAGCATCCTGAATAGATTTTCAGCTGACTGTAACACCATTGACCAGGTACACAGGGCCGTGTCCCATTTCCCCAGTTCAGAGAGAGGCCAGGCCCCCAGGAGCTTTTCCTCTCTGGTGCTGGCTTCCTAGGTCTGGTGATCAGAGCCCTGTGGGAGGAACCCAATCTGATTATAATGCTGCCTCGGGACCTGGGGCTTTCCCTGTAAGATCTTCATGATAAGGCTGAGGGAAACCACATCCCTTTGGTTTCCATCCAATACCCCCTGGCTCACTCGAGTAAGGTTCTAGCATATTCTGAACCCAGGTGACTGACTTTGTGGAGAATATTCATTTCGATTCAGCTTGTGTTCTTTATTTACCATCATACTAGATGGTGAGGAAACAAAGCCCTGATTCCTGTTCTCAGGGAGCCTACAGTATAGCTGGAGAGATAAGACGTGTGCCTGTAATCATGTGAGAGAGCAAAACATGGCAGCAGGTAACGCACTGAAGATAAACATCAAGACTCACCTCCCTCTCTCACCCTCCCCTCCGTCAGCACATCCCATCCACGCTGGAGTGCCTGAGCCGCTCCACCCTGCTCTGTGTCTCAGCCCTGGCTGTCATCTCCTATGTCACGCCTGTGTTCCTCGTGACCCTCTTGCCCCTGGCCGTGGTGTGCTACTTCATCCAGAAGTACTTCCGGGTGGCATCCAGGTGATGGCAGCCTTTGCCAGCCTCAGGGGAATGAGGGATGGGAGGTGCTTTGCAATGGGCAGTTTGGTACTCTTATTAGAGTAATCATCAAAAAGTAGTAGAGTCATGGGGCGCCTGCGTGGCTCAGTCGGTTAAGCGTCCGAATTCGGCTCAGGTCATGATCTCACCGATCGTAGGTTCGAGCCCCGCATCGGGTCTGTGCTGACAGCTCAGAGCCTGGAGCCTGCTTTGAATTCTGTGTCTCCCTTTCTCTCTGCCCCTCCCCCACTCACACTCTAGCTCTCTCTCAAAAAATTTAAAAATGTTAAAAAAAAAGTAGTAGAGTCATAGTCCCCCTGAAAAGGAAAATAGAAGTTAAGGAAATAGAAATATTCATCTTCCACTACCCTGATGTAACCGTCTGTCAGCACACACACACACACACACACACACACACAAATACTAATATTTCAAATAGTTCATTAATTTTCAAATATTTCCATAGGAGATATGGTCAGAAATGGATTGCTAGGTCAGGATGTATTCCTATGTTTATGCCCTTCATTCATTTTGCCAAAATGCTTCTCAGGAGGGTTCTCTGAGTCCAGTGACCAGGCTGATTGCTGATGCACGAAATCAGGGGGGCACCAGATGGGAGGGGTGTTATGGCAACCGTACGCCCCAGCTTGTGGGGTTCAGAGACTTGACTTGAAGCCTGGACTTGAGGAAGCCTTTCACATTGATCACATTCTCCCTCGTGAGCCTTGGAGCCGCACAGGCTTCTTGCCTACTCAACATTTTCTAAGAACATGCTCTAGAAGTTCTTTCTGGGAGTGATTCTGTTAAACTCATAGATTCAAATAATTGTAGGAAAAATGTGAGAAAAATCTCTGGACCGGTGTTTATCAAACTGCCAATTGCAACTTATCAGTGAGTGGGTCATGAAACCAAAATCATAGATCACAGCCAGCATCTTTTAAAAATGAAACTGAACAGATAATATCAGACCATATGTGCACAGTAACAGTAAGTTTTACTTCATAAAACCTTCTTGCGGTCATATAGAGGTGTGTGTGTGTTCGTGTGTGCACACTCACGCATGTTCACACACACGTGCTGACTTGTGATATAAAATGCATTTCTTCCTGCAGGCTGTAGTCAAAAAGTTAAGTACTTTCCCAAGTGCACATAGTTGATTAGTAACTGGAGTCAAAATACCAATTATCAATAAACAATTAAATTTAGATATATTTGGACCACCATTATCTCTCCCACAAGAATCAAGATGTGGATGCTGGATGACCTATCTCCTGGCACCCATGAAGAGCATGTTGATATTCACAAATCACAGTGGCTTTTTAAACACTGTACAAGCTGTTTTACAAAGTTCATTTCTTCTGCCAGAGAAACTACCCTGTTCCCCTGGCATCCGCCCTGGGGACAGTCTGTCCAGGAAAGCTGCTTCCTGCATCCCAACCTGGCCTCCCTGGCACTAATGTGCTTGCAAAGGTACAGCTGTGAGGAGCAGGAGCCTGTTGCCTTGGAAACCTCTGGCCTTTTCCCCTCAAGGAGCTTTTTAGACACTGGCCTGTGTTGTGCCAGTATTGTGGTTACTGGGGAGGGGATGGAAGGCTTTCAGTTAGGTCTTCCCAGTTCCATTCACAAGCTGTCTCAAGGTTCGAGCTGGTCACCTGTGAAAGGGAGCCGACAGTGCCCGAGCAGCCTTCCCCCACGGAGAGTAAGGCTGTGCAGCATACTACTTAAGCATTTTACACAGCAGCTTGCTGGGGTGCTACCATTGTCTTCCCTCTTTGCAGGTGAGGCACGGAGACCGAAGAGGTGACGCCATTTGCCCAAGCAGTGATTGGGGGTGGAGCTAGGATTCAGACCCAGGCTGAGCCCGGGGAGCCTGCCCTCGTAACCATTCTGTGCCTGTCCCCTGCACAGGGACCTGCAGCAGCTGGATGACACCACCCAGCTCCCCCTGCTCTCCCACTTTGCTGAAACTGTGGAAGGCCTCACCACCATCCGGGCCTTCAGGTACCAGATTTACCCCAAGGTGGGGGGCGGGTGGAGGTGGGGTCAAGGCCACAGGTCATGTGATTTAGTTCTCAGGGCTCAGCTTAGGAAGGCCCAGGACACATGTCTCCCAACCCCTCCTCAGGCCCTGAGGCCTAGATGGTGTCCACCAGAGGGGATCAGGTCTAGGAGGCTCCACTATGTGAGACAGACAGGAAAAGCTCAGCCCTACAGCCAAGGCCAGAGCCGCTGTGAACTAACACAGGATATGAGAAGAAACAAGGCTGGGACATATCAATGCTATTAAAGGTTTTTCCAGGATGTGGGCCGGCCCTGAGGCCATCTTTTGAGAATCTCCGGTGACACAAACACTATGCTAAGTACTTTACATGCCAATCTCATTCATTCTGCACTGCAATCCAAGGCAGTTAGTGTGCTTATTCCCATTTCCCAGATAAGGAAATTGAGGCTCAGAGATATTATATAACCACTCTGTATGAGGTCACATAAAGCCCATATCTGAACCTTGCTAATTCATTCAATAAACATTTACTGAGCTAAAACCCATACCAAGCACTAAAAAGATCAGATATGAGTCTGATGAGCCTTTGCCCTGGAGGCATTTACAATCCAGGATTATCAATATAAACAATTGAATTTAGATGCATTTGGACCACCATTACCCTGCCTACAAGAATCAAGATCTGGATGCTGGATGACCTAGAATATCCTGGCACCCATGAGGAGCATGTTGATATTCACAAATTACAGTGGCTTTTTTTTGAACATTTATTTACTTTTGAGAAAGAGAGAAAGAATGAGCACAAGTGGGGGAGGGGCAGAGAGAGAGAGGGACACAGAATCCAAAGTAGGCTCCAGCCTCTGAGCTGTCAGCACAGAACCTGACACAGGCTTGAACTCATGAACTGGAGATCAGCACCTGAGCCGAAGTCAGATGCTGATTGAGCCACCCAGGCACCCCCACTGTGGCTTTTTAAACACTGTGCAAGCTATTTTACAAAGTTCAGGCCAGGAAAAACTCATATGGCAGGTACTCTGAAAGAAAGGGGAACTGAGATGGTGGGAACAGAGAAGGGAGGCAGTCATGGAAGGCTTCACAAGGAGATGTCATTGTCATTAGAGTTTGTATCAAAAGATAGATAAAAATTCACCAAGCTGGGAATTTTCCCCCAACTTCAGTGCCCCTCCTCTGTACCCCAAATCATGATGTTGGGCTGGACAAGAGTGTCTGAGGCTGCCTAGGGAGCGGAGGGGGCTGTTGCTCCCCTGCCCCAGCCTCTGTCTGATGCATTAGGGCATCTCTCCTCCAGGCTGACAGGCCAGAGACCCCTAACTCAGTGAGTTGGACTCTGATCTCTAAGCCTCATCCAGAGAGTGATTCCAGGTTATTTTTAGGATGGCACAGCTGTGCAGGGTGTGACAGTGACCATGAGACACCAAGTCCCATGTCCACAAGTAACCCTCGGCTCAAGGAGCAGCCAGGAGGATCAGGGTGGCTTGCGTCCCCTCACTCTAAGCCCCAAAGGCCCAGGAGAGGTGTCCGGCCCCGCGTACAGCACTGTAGCCCCCATTCATGCCCTGGGACATCTGCGGACAGTGACAGGTCCTCTGCGGGGTCTTGTCTGAGTAAAGGGAAGCAAAGCAGAGCTCTGCCCTGGCCTTGGCTCTGCTCCCTGGACATCCTCTGCCCCTGTATAAGCCTCTGATGCCTTCCACACAGAAGCCCCTGGAAGCCTGGTATGACTTTGAGTCTCCTCCGAGCACCCTTCCCATCTAGAGCCTGAACTTCCCCAGTTCCTTTGGCGTCCCGGGCCCCCAACACCCCTGGACCTGGCCTCTTAGTGTTTGTAACGTTACTCTTACGCATGGTGTCTCAGAAAGACTGGGCTGGGCCAGGGACAGAGAGATTGTGACTCTCCTCAAGAGGGCCAGACACTCTCAGTAGGATCTGAGTGGATCCAGCAACCAACTTCAGACCTGGCCTCAGACAAAGGAACTGCCGCCCAGTGAGGCCCCCCACACCCTACATTGACATAGTGGGTGATTTTTACATTTGAATGAGGGACTTTGTGGTCATCCCTGGATGTGTTCATTTCTTTGGCTTCTGCTCAGTAGCCTGTCCGGTTGAGAGTTAACTAGCATTTATTGATTGTGAGCTTAGCAAACACCAGGCACTGTGCTAAGTGCTGTGTGTGGATTATTGTATTTCATCCTCACAAGAGCCCCACGACATAGATATGAGCAGCCACGTTCAACAGACAAGGCTGAGTAACCCACCTGAGGCCACATACAAGGTGAGAGCTAGTGCTAGGCTTGGAACCCCGGCCTGGTGGACATTCTCGTATTTCTAGGAGGAAAAGGTTGCTTTTGTTTCAAGATTTCCCCTCACTGGACTCAGTGTTGGGCTCAGAGGTTGTTTCAGTCCAGGTAGAAGCTATTACTATCCCCATTTTACTCATGAGGAAACTGAGTCTCAGTCCTGACACACAGCCAGTAAGGAAGAATGCTCAGAAGCCAACGTGCGTGTGCATGGCCCCAAGCTGGGACTCTTTCCGCATTCCTCACACTGTCACACACCTGTCCCACAGGCTGCGGCTCCTGCACACACACAGGCACTAGACGCCCTCAGCGCCACTCGGTCACACCCCTGAGACACGGGTCGCACAGTCACCTCAGCCGCGTCACCCTCTCCCACAACGCCACCCTGGCTGTGCATCATACATTCTCACACCTCTGAGACTCACTTTGGTCTCCTCAGACGCATAGTTCGGGTGCAGCCCCTCCACCCAGAAATAATAAAAGCAGAACAAACACCACCCAAGAGTGAAAAGCAAATGCCCAGTAAGACTTGTTTTGAGTCACTCTGAGTCCCCTCAGTTGTTTCCTTGAGACCAGTGTTAAGATGGCTTCCATGCCTTCCTTTGCTCATCATTAAACAAGTGCTCTGCCCCCTCCCCTGGGCCTGGCCAAGCCAGCCACGTGTGAGGGGGTGGTCAGGGAGAGTGAGGCCAGGAGCCCAGGCTGGTCAGAGAGAAGAAGCAGGTCCATTTGAAGTAACGTGATGAGGGCACAAAGGCAGGAAAGAAGCCTCCAGAGTTCCTTGTACAGAGAGATCCCATTTACCTTAGAGGGTCAGGCAAGGCTCCATGCACTCATTCACCATGTATTTATTGACAGTGCCAGGTGCTGGGGATGCCCTGGTCAACAAAACAGCCATGGGCTCCAGTCTCATGGAGTTTAGCCTCATGTGGGAGATAAGCAGCTAGAGAAATGAATACATGAGCAGAGACTATGAAACAAACAGGCGGCAGAGGTGGAGTACAACAGGCCAGGCAAGGCCACCCAGAGAAGGTACCACTTCAGGTAAAGCCTGAGTGCCGAGAGGAGCCAGCCTTGTGAAGAGCAGAGGAGAAAGCATTCTGGGCAGGGGGAACAGCACGTACAAAGGCCCTGGGGTGGGGAAGACCTCGGCATTATTGCGAAACCGAAAAAGGACAAGTAAGTTATTTTATTGTGATTTCTGTGGCTGCAATGCAGTGAGCAAGGGAATTTGTGGCAAGGAAAGTTGCTAGGCTGACAGGAGCTGCCAGCTCACACAGGCTCATGGCAAAGGAGGTGGTTCTTTAGCCTCAAAGCCATTGATATTCTAAGCAGGAGAGAGATGGGATGCAATTCATGGTTTACAAAATGATGCCGGCTGTTGTGTACAGAGATGTGTACAGAGTGGCCAGTGGGGAAACAGCAGGAAGACCTACGAGGAAACAAGCAGGGAGAGGGGCAGGCAGAGGCAAGGGCTATTTTGGAGATAGAGATTAGACGTCTTGTGCAGGGATTGGACGTGAATCCAGGAAATTCCTTCGTTTCGGGCCTGAACAGCTAGATGGGCAGAGGTGCCCTTTACTGTAAAAGGGGTGCTCTGGAGAGAATGCGTTTTAGGGGTGAGAACAGGAGTTTGAAGGAGGAAGAAGGTAGCAAGGAGCTGGGGGGTGCAGGCCAGAGAGGAATGGCATACATAAAGTCAGACATGGCATGTCTACTGGCTGCTTCTCTGTGAGGGGAGGCCTGGGGGCCATGTGGACCCTCAGACCCTGTTCATCTTCCCTCCAGGTATGAGGCTAGATTCCAGCAGAAGCTCCTTGAATACACAGACTCCAACAACATCGCCTCCCTTTTCCTCACCGCCGCCAACAGATGGCTAGAAGTCCGCATGGCAAGTGCAAGCTACCCCACCACCCTGAACCCCGGGAAAGGGGCCTCTGATAGGGTGGTGGAGCCAGAGCAAGGGCCAAACATGGACCAGAGGGCAGGAAGAGAGGATGGAACACCTCTTGTGTGTGCTTGCAGGGTGGGCACTGAGCCCTCGTGCTCTCCCAGCCTTGGCAGCCCTCCCTGGGTCTGACCTGAGCCTTCTCTTCCCCATCACTGCCTGGGGCTTGTGTACCTGGGGTGTGTGCCAGTAGCCAGATCAGTTGTGTGTTTAGTAGTGTGTGTCTAAAGTGGCTCATAAGACCTGTGTGGGCCAGCTGGTAAGGCATGTGTGGTCAGGCGTGTGCAGATGAGTGACGGGAGCAGCATAATCTGTGTGCACACGTTATCTCCTGGGGCTCCAGACTTCAAGGCCTCCTGGGTGTCTGATGATGTGCAGGTGTGTAGCTGGGCTGGGATCAAGTCTCTGCTGAGCTGCTCTTTGCCCTGAAGGGAGTGAGGGGGGGACACTGTGGCTTCGACCCCTGAGGGCCCATCCTGGCCCCCCTCCCTCCACAGGAGTACATTGGTGCATGTGTGGTCCTCATCGCGGCCGTGACCTCCATCTCCAACTCCCTGCACAGGGAACTCTCGGCTGGCCTGGTGGGCCTGGGCCTTACCTATGCCCTGATGGTGAGTGGCAGCAGACTAGGGCAGGGGAGGGTTCAGATACCAGCACTCGGGGATCGCACATACCTTCCCCAACTCAGACACCTTCCAGGCCTTACCCCAAGCTCCTCTGAGTCTGATGCAGGAGGGACCATGTGGGCAGGAGGACTAACCCAGGGCTGAGTCCCCAGACAGCTGGGGTGTAAGGATCCACACTCACTATAACCCTCTGGTGCCTCAGGGAGGGGGGCACCCTGAACGGCTAGCAGAAGGCATTGAGGACCTTTGGCCCCTCAGCTGTAAGAAGAGCCATCCTGGTGGCCGGGGTTGAACCAAGTGATCACAGACTCCCCACAGGTCTCCAACTACCTCAACTGGATGGTGAGGAACCTGGCGGACATGGAGATCCAGCTGGGGGCTGTGAAACGCATCCACGGGCTCCTGAAAACCGAAGCGGAGAGCTATGAGGGGCTGCTAGGTGAGGGGCCAGGGGAGAGGCCCGGAGGAAGGGTATGTCCGGCTCCAGGGGGCCCTCCTGGATACCAGCTGTGGCTCACATGTGCTGGCTGACCCCTCACCCGGCCCCCAGCACCCTCGCTGATCCCGAAGAACTGGCCAGACCAAGGGAAGATCCAGATCCAGAACTTGAGTGTGCGCTATGACAGCTCCCTGAAGCCGGTGCTGAAGCATGTCAACGCCCTCATCTCCCCAGGACAGAAGGTCAGTGGGCTGACAGGACGTAGGGCTGCACAGCCTCATAGAGTCACCTCATGGCCATCCGGGGCCTTCCAGGGCTCACACCCAGTCAGACGCCTCAGTCTCCAGCCTGGGCCCCTCCCACTGACAAGGCTCAGCTCACCTTTTCCCCACTCCCTCTTCTGTTCTTCTTCTGCTGCCCTCACTCACCCATCAAGGAGATGGACACCCCAGTGTCCCATGGCTTAAAGGGCTTTTGTCAGGGCCCCCCTGCAAATGGTCAGGGGCTCTTTTAGAGTGCTGTCTCCTGAGTTTCAGAGCAGGTCATAGGGGCAGAGAGTGAAGCCACACTTGTCCTGGGAGGGAGCCCCTGCCTGGCACTCTTACCCCACTCTCTGAGTCCCTCCCCTTCTGCTCTGACACTGCCCCTCTCCTTCTGGCTCTTTGTCTCTGTCTCTGTCTTTGGCTGTGACTGTCCATCTCACTATCTATGATCTTTAGGTGTACTTCTGTCCCTGCCTCTCTGGTCTTTTTCTGTCATAATCTCTATCTTTGTACTCATTGCTTATTGTCATTTCTGTTGGTACTCATGGGCCGGGAAACAAGGGGGTCAGAGATGACTGCAGTTTCATGTGGGGCACCCAGATGCATCCCTGCACACCACACTCAGCCACCCCCGTGCCTCCCACCAGACCCGTGCACACAGAGTACGCACCAGTGCCCCCGGCAACTCCCTGCAGCCACATACCAGGCGCAGCAAGACCTACACGCGAGCCCGGGAAAATGGTCCCTGTGGGAGGCCCTTCTGGACCCCCTGCAGGAGGCAAGCCCAAACCCAGGGCCCAGCCCCAGCCAAAAAGCCAGGGCAAAAGAGACGCTGTGACCTCCAATGCCTGCATACCCCCAGAGCTACTCAGTGTACCTGCTCCTCTCTCCAGATTGGGATCTGTGGCCGCACAGGCAGCGGGAAGTCCTCCTTCTCTCTCGCCTTCTTCCGTATGGTGGACATGTTCGAAGGTGAGTTGTATGACAGGCACCCCACATCTACCCACGGCCACCAGATGGGACCTCAGTCCTGGCATATGGTCCGATGTCACAGGAGGCCCAGCAATCACTGCCTCCCCCTGAATCCTCAATGGGACCCACATCCCAATCTGAACCTGTCCCCAACTCCCTCACTCCCTGGTGCCTCCACGAGACACTGTCCCCACACAGGGCGTATTATCATCGATGGCATTGACATCGCCAAACTGCCGCTGCACACCCTGCGCTCACGTCTCTCCATCATCCTCCAGGACCCTGTTCTCTTCAGTGGCACCATCCGGTGAGTCCACAAAGCCCACTCCCAGCCCAGGCCTGGCACCTTGGATCTGGAGCATAAGGAGGAGAGGGATGGGCAAGGCCAGGAGCGCTCAGCTGGGTACCCTGGGCAGGAAGCCCTGTTTGGGCTCTGGGCACTATGGGCTGCCCTGGTCTCTCACAGTTTTACCCTCGTGCCGTTCTCTGTCCCGTTAGGCGTAGGCAGGCACTGGTAGGGGTAGCCCAACTTTTAGGTTCGGAATACTTTCCTCCACCCACTCACCAGCTTGCTGCCCCCTCCGGCCAGGCCCCCGAGGCAATCAGTTTTCCCTCACTCTTCCCTTCACCACCCTCGCTCTCTGCCAGTCCCCAGGGATGGAGCCAGGCCCCTGCTCCCTTCCCTAAGGGGACATTCTGTGTCACCCTCCAGATTTAACCTGGACCCGGAGAAGAAGTGCTCTGACAGCACGCTGTGGGAGGCCCTGGAGATAGCCCAGTTGAAGCTGGTGGTGAAGGCGCTGCCGGGAGGCCTGGGTAACTATCGTGCTGGAGCAGCCGCTCGGCTCCCAAGGATGTCTGGAAGGGCTAGGAGGCAAAACTCCCATCCATGTTTTTGGTTTGCCCAGAGTTCAGTCTGGGGTCTGGCGGTTTTACCTTTTAGCTTATAGGAGCTGAGAGGTCAAGTGGGTAGTCCCAGCCCACACAACTGGTCAATTCAGGGGCTAGCTCCTCCCTAAGGGCCCAGTGGGGACACCTGTGAGACACAGCTTGCAAGTTCATCCTTTTGTGGCAATGCCCTCAGCCCTGCCCACCCCGTCCACCTGCCTGCCCAGTTCTGCCTCAGGACAGGAGAGGACAGGCTGGGATATTCAAGGCTGCAGGGAAGACCCTGCCCCCACCCCAGAGGTCAGCAGAGCCTCGGTGTAAGTGCTACAGCCCCTGGGGCAGTGGGGGCTGGCCAAGCCTTGGCTTCAGAGACTCACCCCACAATGCCCACACACCCGCAGCACGTACTCACACGCTCAGTGCACACGCCCCCTCCTGCAACTGCCTGCGGCCACGGCAGCGCACACCTGCAGAGGGTGCTCTTCCGTTTGTAAGCCACGCAGAGAGCATCTGTGTCGCTGGGGAAGGCGCAGCCACCCTGCACACACCTGTCCTCATGACACACGCTTGCATAACTGTCCCGGACATACATTTTCTTACATCCCCTACACCATGCCACCTACTAAACTCCCAATGCAAGATTAACTCAGCCCTGCTCCTCCCCTCACCCTGGGGCTGTTTTCAGATGCCATCATCACAGAAGGTGGGGAGAATTTCAGCCAGGGCCAGAGGCAACTCTTCTGCCTCGCTAGGGCCTTCGTGAGGAAGACCAGCATCTTCATCATGGACGAGGCCACGGCTTCCATCGATATGGCCACGGTCAGTCCTGAGAATATTAAATGGGGTGGGGTCTTAGAGACGGTTTTCATGGGGTGTTAGGGTGAAATTTGCAGAAAGTGGTCATGAAGCTCAAGTTGTCTTCAACATCAAGGGCCATTTCCTGCAGAAAAGGCAAAGGACTGGGGGACCCTGACTCTAGCTAGTCATGGGGCATGTCTATAGCCTATGTACACACGAGCTGCACACAGACCCACAGAGACTTCACACTCATCACCCGCCACACGGCACAGCCAGACACACTCACAGCACTCATACACAGAGCTGAGCGCCCCACAGGCTGAGCCCAGCTCCTGAATGCTAGAACTTGGTTGGTCCAATGGAGACAAGGACCAGACAGAGGGAGTGGTGGGCTACTGGGGTCACATGGGAGCTGGACCACAAACCTGGGCCCCACATCCCCAAAGCCAGACCAGATGAGCCAGCAGCTGTCACTCCCCCCTGGCAGGAAAACATCCTCCAGAAGGTGGTGATGACAGCCTTCGCGGACCGCACTGTGGTCACCATTGCGGTAAGGGGCCCCTTGGGGTTTCGGGAAACACTGAGAGAGAGGACTGGCCTCGGATGGCAGCCCCTGGGGTCACCCCGGGTCTGGAGCGATGCAGAGTAAAGAGTCCGGAGGGCTTGCGGAGGGCTTGCGGGAGGCACATTGTAGGATGTGGGGTGTGGGAGGACTTGCACCTGCACCTCCTCAGATCCTCTCTCTTTCTCCAGGTTCCAAGGCCCCGTGGGCTAGCGTAGGGAGGTGGAGGTTGGGGTGTGGGGCAGTCCCTGACTCCCAAAGCCTAGAGGTGAGGGCAGAGCTGAGATTTGGTAAGGGGAGAGGGTGTCATTAGTTGACAGAAGGCTTGGCGTCACAGCCACCCCAGGAAAAGGCTGTGGCCACAGAGATGGGACATTCCATCCACATGCCTCCCCCTCCAAACTGCAGGAGGGATGCCCTCAGCTGCCCCTTCTTTGCCCCTCCCCACCCTGATTGGCTCCCTCTTACCCCACCCAGCACCGCGTGCACACCATCCTGAGTGCAGACCTGGTGATTGTCCTGAAACGTGGCGCCATCCTTGAGTTCGATGAGCCAGAGAAGCTGCTCAGCCGGAAGGACAGCGTCTTCGCCTCTTTTGTCCGTGCAGACAAGTGACCTGCTGGAACCCAAGTGCCACCCCATAGCCTGCCTGCCCCTGCCTCCTGCCTGGGCTTTCCTGCTGTACAATCAGTTGTAAATAAAGAGATTGGTTATTTCCTACCGGATGCCTTGGGTCTGATCGGCAGGACCAGGGTGGCCTGGGGGCCAGTGGAGCCAGGCTGCCTGGCATCAGCCAGACCCGAAGCTGTGTCAGTGTGGGCAGAAGTGTATTTCCTTCTCTGTGAAATGAAGTATTAGTCTGCTCAGGTGCCATAACAAAATAGCAGACTAGGAGACTTAAACAGCAGAAGTTTTTTTCTGACATTTCTGGAGCCTGGAAGTCCAAGATCAAGATGTCATAAGTTTGCTTTCTCCTAAGGACTTGGTTACCCCTGCACAGGTCCTATGTCCAAATACTGTCACACTGGGGGGGCTTCAACATATGAATTTAGGGCATTAACAAATGGATTTGGGGGCGGGACACAATTCAGTCCCTAACAATAGTTACAGCATTTTTGTGATTATCTCATCAGACTAAGTAGTCCCCTTCTTTCTCACTTTATTTCTTGGATTAAAATTGTGGGATACCCTAAACTGGTACCATTTCCAATGCAAATAACAGGAATCCAACTCAAAGTGGCGTAAACAAAAACTGGAATGTGTTGCCCTGTGTGACGGAGAAGGCCGGGAAGTGTACTGCTTCTGGCATGACCGATCCAGGTGTTTGACATCAGGGTTGTGTCTCCATTTCAGGGTTCCATCTTCCTCTCCCTCCCTGATGACAAATGGCCACTAGCACCTCCAACTTATACCTTACTCCTCTCAGAAAGAGAAATGCTTTTTCCCAATAGTTCCAGCAAAAATCTTGGGAGCAAATCTCAAAGGACCAACTCAGGTCATACCCCCACCTCTACCCAAACACTGAGGGCAGAGGGCTGGGATACACTGACTATGCTTGGATCACATGACCCCATCTGTGTCCCCCATATAAAGGCATTCAGAATGGGAGAAGGGCGGTCCTTCAGAGGGAAGCACAGTGCATATACCACAGGTTGGCCAGGTGGTGGCTGGAGATGCTGAGGCCCAGACGCCGAAGAGACCAAAACAACAGATATCCTTTGCTTCTATCAGCATCCTGAAACAGGAGCACACACCTGCCCTCAGCCAAGAATGGCAGGTCCTCATTTACGCATCATGTGATTATCATTGACACGTTGCCTTCAATACTGTCTATACTAGGCTCTGGGTGTAAACCTAGGAGTTGTGGGCCTGTGTCCCTCTTGGTTGCAAGGGGGTCAGCGCAATGTAAGGAAAACCCACCAACGCCTGGGAAGAGATCGAATACAGACCTTTTAGATATTCCAGGAGCCAGAGGGAATCCGGAAGTGAGAGCTCTGTAAGGCCTAGCAGGCTGCCTGGGGGAAGCAAAATTTGAGTTGGGCATGAGAGGGGTGGGAATTGAACAGGCAGAGTTAGAGGAAATGGCCCATGGTGCAGGGGGGAGAAGTATAAGATCAGAGAGCCTTAAATGCCAGGACAAGAAGTCTGGAATACCTATGTATTTTTTTTGCGTGAGAAGTTTTTTTTATGTTTTTTATTTATTTTTGAGAGACAGAGAGAGACAGCACGAGCAGGGGAGGGTCAGAGAGAGAGAGAGGGAGACACAGAATCCAAAGCAAGCTCCAGGCTTTGAGCTAGTCATCAGCACAGAGCCCGATACGGGGCTCGAACCAATGAACCATGAGATCATGACCTGAGCCAAAGCCAGAAGCTGAATGCTTAACCAACTGAGCCACCCAGGCGCCCCATGAGTGAGAAGGTTTTTGAGTGAAAAAGGAACCTGACAAGTGTAGTAATTAAAGATGTGTGTGAGGAAGCGCAGGATGGAGCAGGGCAGGAGGCTGAGCTCTTTGGGTAAGCAGCTCACCTTCCTGGAAAGAGTGGAGCAGGTAATAGCTGAGGCCTCAGGGCCACACTATGAGCAGGACTTTGCCTTCCCAGCTCTAGGTTGCCTCTGGGGGCCTGGCAGCTCCCTCCATTGAAGGGCCTCCCAAAAGCAGAGCCTGAGAAGGGGAGATTTCCACCCTTGGCTTCACTTGGCACTCACCACACTCCAAAGGATTGATAGGGATAGGGATAGGGTAAGGCCCACCGAGGTCCTGTAGGATGCCCAAGGCCATTCTGGCCCAACCCCCTTTATAGGATCCTTGGTCGTCTGCCAACTTTGACTTGGATACTACAAAGACATGGGTCATCTCTGGTTATTAGAACTGACTTTTCCATATGTGAAATCACAGCCTGCCTCTGTTCCACTTAGTGTCTATACTGCTTCTATCCTTCAGACCACACGGAACTAGTATCACTGGACCCTGGAGTTTCTGCAATAGTGCCCAAACTCCCTAGGAGGCCCTCCACGGCTCCTTTTCTGGTGGCTGAGTGGCTGGTTTCCTATGTAACCCTGTCTCCTTGAGGTCCCCACTCTGATCATCCTGTTTGCCCCTCCCCTCCCTAGGCACTGCATCTCTGTTAATATAGCCCATGTTCACACTTACCCTGAGTAGCAGTGTTTATTCTGCCTGCAGGTGAATATGAGAAGAAAAAAAAAGGAAAACACAATATGAAAATCACAATCTGCCCCACTGTGGCCCATATCCCACTGCTCCCATCTTTCCAGCCCTGCCTCAAGCCCCCACTCCAACAAATGGACACACATGGGTCAAGGCTCCATAGAGATCTGAGCCCCAGAGAGGGGACAGGGCCATTACTGTACCAACAACAGACCTAGAAGGCTTTCCGTCCCACCTGAGAACTGCGGTTCCCCATTTGAAGCCCAAGCCCTAGGGCAACCCTAAGCTGATGCCTGCAGTAGAAGCACCACTCATGTTCGGGTCAAGAGCTTGCATCCCCCAGTTCCCAAACCAACCCTCAAACAGCTCCTCAGACCCAGGTTCCTCCCACTTCCTAAGGTATAAGAGACAATACTGCAGGTGCAGGAGGGTATAAAGCTAGTGTCTGTAGCTCAAACTCTCCTTAAAATACAGTTTATTGGTGTGCCTGGGTGGCTCAGTCAGTTAAACATCCAACGCTTGATTTCAGCTCATGATCTCACGGTTGGTGAGATTGAGCCCCATATACGGCTCTGTGCTGACAGCATAGAGCCTTCTTAAGGGTCTCTCTTTTACTCTCTCTTTGCCCCTTCCCTGCTTGCCCCCTCAAAATGAATAAACATTAAAAAAATACAGGGGTGTAATTGTGGGATGATTAAGAAGATGCAACCACCCAGGCTTCTGGGCTGCAGCATCCAGCATCCCCTGCAGTGGGTGTAGAACTGTGCTCCTACACCTACACCTTCTGAGGAGGGAGTCCGTGGCTTTCATCAAATTCTCAAAGGATCCATGACCTCGGGCCACCTAATATCTCGCAGTCACCAGGCGGGTGACGCAGCCCCTCAGTGCCTCCTTTCCCTGGGAACCCGCAAAGCCCAATCCTGCAGTAGAGGTGGGTATTGGCCCAACTGAAAATGGGAAAATTGAAGGAGGAAAGTCAAGGGCTGCAGTCCTCAGACTGAAAGGTGGGTCGCGACTCCCCTCAGTGTCCCCGTGTGGGCAAGAGGAATCTCTTTTGATCCTTCTGATAGGGCAAACCCCCAAAACTGAGAATCTGGAACAGGAAGGCGGGGCGTGCAGGGGGTGTGAATGGCGAGGGGCGGGGTTTGAGCCTGTGCCCGCCCTTCCTCCAGCTCAGGAATAAGTCGGGCTCCCCCTGGCGGCCCCGGCTCCCCACTCCACTCCTCCGGCGCCCCCGCCCTCAATCTTCTGCCCCCACCTAGCACAGGTTGGTGTCAGTGGACCAACGGACACACGGACAGACGGACGAGAGGACCACCCGCTGGGACGCCTGGGCGGCCGGAGGGGCAGGGAGGCGACGGCTGCGGCTTGAGGAGCAGGAGCAGGTGCTGCGGCGACGAGCGGGCGGGGCAGGACGGAGCAAAGCGCCGGGCGGGGGCGCGGCGCCGGCTTGCGTGGGGCCAGCGGGGAGCGGAGAGGCCGCGACTCTGAGTGAGCTGGGCCAGGTTGCGCTGGGGGCTAGGGGATCTGGAGGGGAGTCCGGTGGGGTAGTGACTCTGGAGGGCGCGGGATCCCAAGGAGACAGAAAGGACAAGCGCTGGAGGGGGATCCGAACAGCCGCGGGGGGGCTACAGAGGGTGGGGGCAGAAAGGGGAACATACGTGGAGGCCAGACTGGGGGTCGTCAGAATATGAAACTAGAGCTTGGAAGGGGGCCGGGAGCAGAAATGGGTAAGGCAAAAGAAACGGTGGGGGTTGTGGGAGGTCTGGTGAGTTGGTAAGATCCGGAGGTGTTAAGTTCCAAGGTAGAGGAGGTGGGTTGAGAAGGAAGACTAGGAGGGGAGAAAGAGTCTAGGCGGAGGCCCAGGGGTGGTCCACGGTGGAAGAGAGTTGAGCTGGGATCCAGGACAAGGTGGGGAACAAGCCGGGTAGGGGAGTTCACTAGGCAATGGGCAGGTGGGCTGAGGTGTGAGGCTGGTTTAAAGAAGCAGGGATCAGGTGGAGGGGAGGATGAGTCTGGCTGGGAAGGCTTCCCAGAAGTGACCCCAGCACCGACTTAGAGTGGTCCGCAGGTGGAAGGGTGCCCAGGGAGGAAACCCCACAGTGAGGCCTAACACTTGGTCAGGAGGGTGCCCTCCATGGGGGAAACCTCTCCCTGGTGGTTGCCGGAGCCATGCTGTCCCGGAAAGGCATCATCCCTGAGGAGTATGTGCTGACACGGCTAGCAGAGGACCCTGCGGAGCCCCGGTACCGCGCCCGGGAGCGGAGGGCCCGCTTCGTGTCCAAGAACGGCAATTGCAACGTAGCCCACAAGAACATCAGGGAGCAGGGCCGATTCCTGCAGGACGTGTTCACCACACTGGTGGACCTCAAGTGGCCACACACGCTGCTCATCTTCACCATGTCCTTCCTGTGCAGCTGGCTGCTCTTTGCCATGGTCTGGTGGCTCATCGCCTTCGCTCACGGTGACCTCGCCTCTGGCGAGGGCACTCCTGTGCCCTGTGTCACCAGCATCCACTCTTTTTCATCTGCCTTCCTTTTCTCCATTGAGGTCCAGGTGACCATTGGTTTTGGTGGGCGCATGGTGACTGAGGAGTGCCCGCTGGCCATCTTGATCCTCATTGTGCAGAACATCGTGGGGCTCATGATCAATGCCATCATGCTGGGCTGCATCTTCATGAAGACCGCCCAGGCACACAGGCGGGCGGAGACCCTCATCTTCAGCAAGCATGCTGTCATCGCAGTGCGCCATGGCCGTCTCTGCTTCATGCTGCGCGTGGGCGACCTCCGCAAGAGCATGATCATCAGCGCCACCATCCACATGCAGGTGGTGCGCAAGACCACAAGCCCCGAGGGTGAAGTGGTGCCCCTCCACCAGGTGGACATCCCCATGGAGAATGGTGTGGGTGGCAACAGCATCTTCCTGGTGGCTCCTCTCATCATATACCATGTCATTGATGCCAACAGTCCCCTCTACGACCTGGCGCCCAGTGACCTGCATCACCACCAAGACCTCGAGATTATTGTCATTCTAGAAGGCGTGGTGGAAACCACAGGCATCACCACCCAGGCCCGTACCTCCTACCTGGCTGACGAGATCCTCTGGGGCCAGCGCTTTGTACCCATTGTGGCGGAGGAGGACGGCCGCTACTCCGTGGACTACTCCAAATTCGGCAACACCATCAAAGTGCCGACACCACTCTGCACGGCTCGCCAGCTTGATGAGGACCGCACCCTGCTGGAGGCCCTGACCCTCGCCTCAGCCCGCGGCCCCCTGCGCAAGCGCAGTGTGGCTGTGGCCAAGGCCAAACCCAAATTTAGCATCTCTCCGGATTCTCTGTCCTGAGCCACGATCGATCGCTTGGGCCCCCACACTGCATGTGTGCACAGGGGCCGTGTAGGATGGTATGTAGAGTGGACATGGTAAGGGCCCCCTGGCCAGGCCAGGGTCTGGTGTGAGGCTGGGCCCTCTTCAGCTCAGCCTCCCCTCCTGCTGTTAGCCCATGGTGTTACAAGACACTTGTCACTACGCTATTTCTGGCCTCAGCAGAAGACTGTACTGGGTTATTTTTGTCTCGGCTCCTCCCAGCCCCAGCTCAGGACTGGCTCACCCCCACCACCCCCCAGACTGGGGAAGCCCTGGGGAGTGTTGGACCCTAAAGTTGGGTCTCTGGACAATCCTGCATCCCCATGATCAATTGACCAACAAGCTGGGCACGTGGCTGGGGAAGAACAGTCCCAGGTTGGCAAACTGCTGCTCTGTTTCTGTGGCCCCAAGAGATGACCGGCCACTCTTGTTCCCTGGAAAAGTGAAGGCTTAATGGGTGGGCCCTGCCAGCTGGAGAGGATAGTCAATGAAGGAGCACATTCCAGCTGGAGGATTGGAGGTGTGGAACCTGCACAGACGGGGAAAGGCTGAGGCTGACAGGGCTCCCTTCCCTGGGGCAGATCAGGCAGGGAGGAAATGGTGTGAGGACACTCAGCTATGCCGAGCCCTGCTCAGGCACAAGGAAGAGGAGATGGGCCTCTGAGTCCCCACCCTTTGCCCTGACACCGAGGCCTCAATGGTGAGGGGCCACAGTTCCTGCCTCTCCCATTCTGCCCCTGCCCTGGGAGGCTGAGGTAGGCTGGGGCAGACATTGGCATGCCAAGCAGAAAGAGGCTGAAGAGAGGGGTCCTGCGCCCACCATAAAGATTGAACTCTGGTCCTGGCTTCCCACGAGTGGCTACCCCTCACTCTTTTCAGAGGGTAGCTGTGGAGGGTCTTTGGGTTGCAAAAGGAGAGGCTGGAAAGCTCAGGGGGTGAGTGAGGTTGCTGAGGCAAAGAGGCCCTTGGTCCTCTGGGTTTGACCCCAAGTGGCGCTCTTGAAGCAATGCTGCATATACTTGCCCAGGATTCTGCCTTCTCTGTTGTCAGTAAAACCTCCCTCAAATCTGGGCTGCTCTTCCTGGGGAGGGAGAGGCATGCTTCTGGACAGGGAGGGCAAGGTGCCACAGATCCTAGCCAGGAGGCCAGGCAAAGGGCTTGGGGCTGACCCTCGTCACCCAGTTCAGGGACTTTTACCTTTCTGCCTCAGGTAGCCCAGCCCTGGCAGCCTGTCAAACCATCTCAATTTGGGGGCACCTACCAGGCGTATAGCCCTGCATCCACTCCCAGCCATCTGCTGGAAGGCTGGGGCAGTCAGGGCAGGAAGTGGGCACATCATATGTATTAGTGTACAGGCACCTCGGAGATATCGAGGGTTTGGTTCCAGACCGCTACAATAAAGCAAATATCGCGATAAAGAGAGTCAAATGAGTTTTTCGGTTTCCTAGTGCATATAAAAGTTATGTTTACGCTATACTGTAGTCTATTAAGTGTGCAATAGCATTATGTCTGAAAAAAACAATGTACATACCTTAATAAAAACATATTTTATGGCTGAAAAGTGCTAACCATCATCTGAGCTTTCGGTGAGTTGTAATCTTTTTGCTAGAGGGTCTTGCCTCGATGTTGATGGCTCCTGACTGATCAGGGTGGGGAGTTGCTGGAGGTCGGGATGGCTGTGGCAATTTGATAAGATAAGACAACAGTGAAGTACCTGCATTGAATGATTTCTCTGTAGCATGTGATATTGTTTGATAGCATTTCAGCCCCACAGTGGAACTTCTTTAAAAATTCAGAGTCAGCCCTCTCCAACTCCACTGCTGCTTTATCAGCTCGGTTTATGTCACACTGTAATTCTTTTGTTGTCATTTCAACACTTTCACAGCATCTTCACCAGCAGTAGATTCCACTTCAAGAAATCGCTTTCTTTGTTCAGCCCTAAGAAGCAACTCGTCATCCATGCAAGTTTTATTGCACGATTATAGCCATTCAGTCCCATCTTTGGGCACTACTTCTAATTCGAATTCCCTCGCTAATTCCACAGCATCTCCAGTAACTTCCTCCACGGAAGTCTTAAACCTTCCATTTGTGAAAAGTGCGGTATCTGCAAAACTCAATAAAGCAAAGCATAATAAAATGAGGTAAGCCTGTAGTAATTGGAATGTAAGCTCTTAAACCAACTTGGGTTCAAATCCTGGCTCTAGCTGTAAGGCCCTGATCAAGTAACTTAACCTCTCTGTGCCTCAGCTGCCTCATCTATAAAGTGGGACTGCTGTTAGTACATACCTCATAGAATTGTTATGGGAGTAAGTGAAAAACATGCAAAAGGCCCTAAGTGCCTCGTCCATAACAAGGGCTCAATAAATGTTAACTGTTTTGATGCTGTTGAATTAGCTATGGTGAGACAACTGACCGCACAAATGTTAAGGGAGAAATTATACTTCCCCTCCGTGATGAGTTTCTCTGCCTGGTCTTATTTTCTACACAATGCACCCTCCCAGCTCAGACCGGATGGCAGGGGCTATGGTAGAACCTATTACGTGGTCTTGTCTCACCTCACCCCTGTAACCCATCTGCCATGCAGCTCCCGAGTGGTCTCATTCAAAGGGTTGCAGTCGTTTCCTCCCATGTCAAGTACCTTCATTAATTCTCCATCACCTTCTGGGTCCAGGCTAGACCCTATAGCCAGCCATTTCTGCTTCCCAGCCTTGCAGTCATGTTCTCTTGCCAGGAACTTGTGCGACCATCCATCTCCCAGCAGCCTCACTATTTCCTCCTTGCACATAACATTGACCTTTTTACCTCTGAGCTTTGCTTCTGTTATTCCCTTTGCCTGGAATGCCCAGGCCTCATTTCTGCCTGTTGAAATCCATAAAAGTATCTCATGTCACTGTGGTCCAGGCCAAATGATGCCTCCTTGAAGCCTTCCCTTATTCTTCTGAAAAGAGATTGCCCCTTCCCTTCCTCTGTGTTTGTGGGCAACCCAAACTTTTATCTGTTGTTTGTGGCAAACCCAAGTTTGTGGCTTCTTATGATCAGGGAATTTTGTCTGATTCAGCACTGTGGCTGGTACTAAGTAAGCGCTGAATGAATGAGTGAATATTGTGTAGGAAAACAAGCCAGCAGTTTGAGGCCTGCAGTGGGCTTTAGCTGGATCAGTGAGTTTGCCCCAGGCTACTCCAGAGGTAGGGTTGAAGGGCCAGGAGTCTGCCACTGCTGGTCCAAGCTGTAAGCTGCCCCTTCCCTGCACCCACATAGCCCCCCAACATTGCCTGGTTTGTAAGAAGAAGGATGAAAACCTACTCAAATTCAGCCCAGAATTCTGAGGACAGTGCCTGGCTCCTGGGACTCAGCTTGGCTGTCCTTAAGGCCAGGAGAGGGGCCAGATTCATTAATGAGAAGCTGCCAGCAGCACCATTCTTGGGGCCCCATCCAAAGTAACCTTCATCCACCCTCTCCACCTTTAAGGGCTGGTGACAGAATGGGCAGAGGTGGGGGCTTAGCGCCACCTGCTGGCCACATAGAAGACCTACTTGATGAGAAAATCTGGGCCACTGGTCCCAAGCTTTACCCTCTAGGAGAGACCCTAGCCTTAAGGTTTAGCTCAGGGAGGAGCTGGGAAGTTCCAGGCATGGAAGAAGCTGCTGGACCAGTCCTTCCTTGACACCTTTTCTTTAAGGCACTGGGCTAAGCTGAACAAGGAAACTCCCCTGGGCTCCACTGAACCCAGCAGGAACATCCCAGGAGAATTTGTTTCTGATATTCTGTTTCCAAGACAGCAGTGGGCATCACATGAGAGCAGACAGAGCAGCCCAAGCCAGTCCACACCCATGTGCAGGAATGGCTCTTCTCCAGGCACCCCCAGAAAGGGGAGGAAAGTATCTCATGTATTGGGGTCCAGGGCTGACGGAGGCAAGGTTCTCTTCGGAGGCTGCAGATGAGGAAACAGGATCAGAAGTAGTCAACTCGCTAAGATCTTACATCTGATAAGTAGCACACTCAAGATTTGGACTGAGCTCCATTCCCCCTGCTGCACAGTCCCAGTGGCCAGGTGGGCTGCCTTGCTGTCAGATCCACTGCAGGGGACAGATGTCTCCAGACCAAGAACAAGACGAAAAGTGTAACTCAGAGAGCCTCTGGGGCCCCCCCACCCCACCAAGGTCCTGGGTTTGAGGCTGACAGCTGGCTCAGCTGTGGTTAAGTGACAGCCAGAATCATGTCCAAAACACCAAGGGAGCCAGAGAGACCTCACTGACACTTCCTCTTGCCCTCCATCTTCTCCCTTCTTGCAAGAGGACTGGGGTCCCTACCTTCCAGGCTACCTTCCCCCAGTGAGTCAGGTGGCCATGCAAACTGATAGGGCACATCTGCCACTCATGTCTGTCCCCACCTCACACCAGATGGTAGGGTATGTGTCCTAGGCTTCAGTCCTAAGCTTGACAGGGAAAGAAGCTAAGCCATCCTTTTCCTGTAGTGAAATCGAACTGCTAATTTGGAAAAACTAGCTCACTAGCCATACTGGAAATCCTCCCAGGCCTGATGCCTATGAATTTGGCATCTCCAGCCAATTACCACAAGGCCCACATGTTACTCCTGAAGGTGGCCCTCTGGCCCTTCTGCTGGAAGGGACTCGCCTAGCTTCTGCAGGATCCATTTATTCTCCCCAGGGGGCAAGCTGTGTCCTAAACTTGAGATCCTCCCCAAAATCCTTCCCTAGGGAACTTGCAGTAAGGAGTAGAGTAGGTCAGGCTTCCCACAGCTCTCTGGGTTCACTTCTGAGGTCTCCCCAGTTTCAGGTATCAGATACCCTGTGTCGTATGAAGACATGCAGATGACTTTGGGGAAGAAGACATGAATTCTGCATGTCAAATCATGTTGACCCCAGATCAGGGCAGGTCTGATAGATCTATTCCATCTTGAAAGGAGCTGAGAAAAGACAGAGCAATAGGATAAGG
>NC_043710.1:40455582-40483868 GCF_006229205.1 Suricata suricatta
ATCTTAGATGTGGAAAATGAAAATCGTCCCATAGTTCTGCCTCTTTTGTGCCTCTTCAGGTCTCTGAAGGCCTGCCCAGCATACTCATTTCTGAGCTTAGTAACTCCGTAATGCCTTTCCTTTTTGCTACATCATAGATTCCCTTGCAATCAGTAATGTCCGTTCAACAACCCCCCACATTTTATATCTAATTTTTACCTTCCTATGAAGATACCATTTGTCACTTTCCCACTAATTTTATTTTCCCTTATATTACTTTACTACCCTATTACAATATCTACAAAAATATAATTTCTTTTATTACATTGAAAAAAACCTCAGCTGCCTTACTACTATTTCCAAAGGGTGTCATTCTTTTTGAATCACTCTCTCTCAATGACAGTAAACATCTCTGGACTACTTCCTTTGCTCCACAGTTTCTACTGTTGCCCTGCTCTTCCTTCCACATCTCCACTTTATGAGATTCATCAGCTCCTCTAATGGTGTGTTCTCAAAATAGGCACCAGCTACACTGACGTCGCAATCCCCAGTGCCACCACTAGAGGGACTCTAAATCACCCTCAGGTGGGAACCAGCTATGGGGATTCTATTCTAGTCATCTTTCTAAACGAAGAGCCTTCCGTGTCAGTTATGCCCATGCACTCTCTGTGCCCCACCTGAGTGACCTAAGAACTGTTTTCAGGGTCACTACTTCAACTTTCAGTAGAGATATAAACAGGGCTTCTCTGCCCCACAAAGATCCTGAAATACAACTGCACATTCCTGTTAACTACATTCAGAACCAGCTTGTACCTTATCCATGACTAACACCTGGCATGAGACCCTCCACAGTCCTGTCAACCTATGTCCTGAATGAGGTGCCCACACACAGATCCAGTTAGGAATAGCATCAGCCACTTTGGTTCAGATACAGAAACCAAGGCACTGGTCAAACACTCTAACCAACAGGTCCTCCCCTAAGAACAGACAAGAACTGCACAGACTAAGCCTCTCCTCTAAGCCTCATGTTCCAGTTCATCTTTCACAGCCCAACCCCACCCTGGATCTTCCTTGGTAGTACAGCATATTGATTAAAAACCCGAGCTCTACCCTTTACTAGCCATGAGACCCTATACAAGTCGCTTGTCTCCTCTCAGAGAAAAACTTCGAGATATTAAAAGTGCAGTTGAATACATTTATTCTTACATTAGTATATATGGACTAATATTATTGAATTAAGAAGTCAAATTTGAAAATGGAAACAGCCCAAAGTCTAGAAATAAACCCTGTTACTTTCCTAACAGAGTATAATTGACATACAGCATTATATTCGTTTCAGGTGTACAACAGGATTCAACAGTTGTATGTGTTACAAAAGATCACAATATGTCTAGTTAACACCTATCATGATATGTAGTTACGAAAATATTTTTCTTAGAAGTTTATCTAAATTTTAAAGATTTACTCTTAGTAACTTCCAAATATGCATTACAGTATTACTAACTAGAGGCACCATGGTGTACATTACATCCCTATAACTAGATGTTTGTACCTTTTGACCACTTTCACCTGTTTCATCCACCCCACCCTACCCTGAAAACCGCCATTGTGTTCTGTTATTGATGAGCTTGGGTTTTGGTTTTTAGATTGCACATGTGAGATAATATGGTGTTTGTCTTTCTCTGTCTGACTTCTTACAATAAGATTCCAAAATTAATAAATAACATATATATAATAGAATTTCACAAATACTTTACATATATATTCCATTATATATATATTTAATTTTTTATATATGCATGGGGGTGTGTATATATGTATATATGCACACATATACATATATAACATAATTTTCTTTATCCATTCATCTACTAATGGACACTTGTCATATCTTGGCTATTGTAAATAATACTACAGTGAACATAGGGGCACATGTATCTTTTAGAGTTAGTGTTTTCATTTTCTTCAAATACCCAGATTTGTGGTTTTGATTTCCCTGACAATTAGTGATGTTGAGCATCTTTTCACGTAACTGTTGGCCATCTGTATGTCTTCTTTGGAAGGTGTTGCTTTCTTTTTCTTGGATGAGCTGTTTGGCAGAAGGCTGTCGAGGAAGGAGGCAGGAGCAGTCTGCTCTAGAGCAAACCATTCAAGCCACTAGGAAAAGTACTGTCTGTTTCTCACGCATTCGCTGAGAAACCTGGTTTCTGCTGTTTCTGGGTAAGAACTTGCAATGCTCTTCGGGTGGTTCCTCCACCTGAATAAGGCACGAATGCATCATAATGAAAGCACCTCGATCTCTTCTGTAGAAGTTTGGGTGTTTTGAGAAGAAGCTTTCAAGATGCAGGATAAGGGGTTTGTTTGGGATAGTGCCTGTGGAAGAGAAGGGGAGAGAGCACATGAGTATGGGGGCACAACCTTCAGACCACGATGCAGGTCTCCGGTCTGTGAGGGCAGGGAGGAGGAGCTTGGGGAGCAAGAGCCTCAGGCTACAACTCGGAGAGCCTCAGTGCAACTCTGAGAAAGGGTCCGGGAACTACAAAGACTCCTGCCCTTCTTAGCTATTTTCTGGGGCTTCCGGGGAGGCCACGGTATGAGCTCAAGGACTGCAGCAGCGCCCTGAGAGGCCGCGACCGGAGCACGCTGGCTGAGTACGCCCCAGGCAGGCTCTCTCTGCCAAGGGTCTCAGCAGCGCATCTCCACGACAGCCACACTTTCTAGTCAAAACTCAGCTTCATGAGGAGCTATATCCATTAGCTTTTGCTGTGTAACAAGCCAACCCAAAACAAAGTGGCTTTGAAAAAAATAGTAAGTATTTCTCTCTCATTCGAGAGTCGGCTCTGTTGAGGACTGAAGACCTCAGCTAGATTTGTTCACCTGTCTGGCAGCTGCACGGCCGCCATCCGATGTAGACTGGCCTCCGCTATGGCAACCAGCTCTGACTTCCAGCGTCGCGCAGCCCGCAGCAGGCTCTGCTCCCGGTGTCTCAGCCCCCGGCAGGCTCACTTGGGTGTATTCTTCTCTTACTAACATCGGAAGCACCTAAGAAAGCAGATGGAAAGGCACACAGTCTCTTGAGGCCTAGACTTAGAAATGGCACTCTTTCACTTCGCCCTCATTCTACTGACCACAGCAAGTCACAAGGTTGAGCCCCACGTTAAGGAGCAGCCTCTAATTGGAGGACACTGCAATATTACACGGCAAACGACATGGATGTGAGGAAGAGTGAAGGTTTGGTGCCAAAATTGCAAACCACCACAGAATCCAGGCTAATCACAAAGGCTTGAGTCTCTTTCTTACAAAGTAGCATTGTCAAATGTGAGGTGATCATGAGAGCACTTGGATAGAAGAAGCCAGAGGAAGACAAGAAATAGAAGAACATTCACAAATATCACAAGACACATTTGAAAACCACTTTATATGTAGTTGTCTCATTGGCCTACGACCCATCAGAAGAATAAATCCCATGAATCGGTTGGCAAATTTTAGATAAACAATAGCTCTTTTTGTCTTAACTGATTATCGTGCTTTTCCAAAGGCACTTGTAATGAGATGTCTGAGCTATTGCGCAGATTCTGCCTTGGCAGGTCCATAAATAACTGAAGGCAGTTTTACTATGTAGAGCCATTCTAACCAACATATTTACACTGGTCTCTTGGGCCTCTACAGTTTGTTTTATTTGCTATTTGGGCCATAAGCAGGGATGAACAAGTTTGAAAACACGTTTTAGTTTGGAAACACCTTGGCTCAGTCGGTTGAGCATCTATCTCTGGGTTTAGGCTCAGGTCGTGATCCCAAGGTCATGGGATCGAACTTCACGTCAGGCTCTGTGCTGAGCATGGGATTTGTTTGGGATTCTCTCTCTCTCTCTCTCTCTCTCTCTCTCTCTCTCTCTTTCTGCCCCTCTCCCCCACTCATGCTCTCTCTCTAAAATAAAATAAAAATAAAAAAGAAAGAACTTCCTAGTCAAAGCAATGAAATCTGGTGGTAAGTTACTACACTGAGCTATTAACAAAATATGAGCATCTGGGAGAAGGAATTCTTACCTCTGAGCCACAGTTTCTATGTGTAAGAACAACAGTGCCGCCCATACGTGGTTCAAAAACCTGGTCTGAACCAAAAGGTCAGGTTTGATTCACAATGAGATGTGTACATTACGAAGAGGCAGAAGAGCTTTACACAGCATCTCCCCAGAGTGACAAACCACCACAAGGAGATCAGAAAAGAAAGTTCATCAGTGCAACATCAGAAAACTCACACACCACAAACACACACCACATTGACAATATCCCAATGTCAATACCAATCCTCAGAACTCCTCAATGGCATCCACTGGCTAGACCCTGAACTCCCAAAGTCAACTCCAGAACATAGGGCTAAACTTTGCTTTGGAGCCTCTTACCTTTTTAAAAAAAATAATAATTAATAAAATAATAATAAAGAATAAAATCAGTAGAGCTGATATTGCTTCAATGTAGGGAGGAATGCCTTTCAAATTAAAATCTGTCTTCTCAGATTCTGCAGAGATAGAGAAAAACAACATTAAGAGGAAACCTACGGGCCAGAGCCATAGACCACACACCACTACTAGAACCTGCTATTGTAGGTCATTTCCCTGTGACCCTCTGCCACATGTCTTGGCATCCTCTGTTTCTATCACACACACCTCCACCCATCAAACAGTGCATTTAGCACTTGCCAGAAAACATTGCAATATCAAACACTACATACCACACACACATGCCATGCAATGTTCAAAGCTTCCAAACTACTACACCATTTTACTCCTATAGACTGAATACATGTGCCTCCCTCCCAATTCATATACTGAAATCCTACTGCTCAATGTGATGGTATTAGGAGGTAGGATTTGGGGGAGGTGATTGGGTCATGAGGGTGGAGTCCTCGTGAATGGATCTAGTGTCCTGATGATAGAGGCCCCAGAGAGATCCCTCATCCCTTCCAGCATGTGAGTATACAGTAAGAAATCTGCAACCCAGAAGAGGGTCCTCACCCAACCACGGTGGCACAATTACTGCAAACTTTCAGTCTCTGGGACTGTGAAAGATAAAGATCTGTTGTTTTTAAGTCCCTCAATCTGTGGCAAATTGTTATAGCAGCCTGAATGGACTAAGACTTACTCGTAATGCAGACAAACCCCTTATTCCATACAAAGTATATTTCAGTTTCATGATCCCCATGCCCCCCCCACATACCTTGTACACATTCCTTCACACCCCACCCACACACATTCCTAGCCCTACTTCTGAGAACAATTCCCTTCTCCCTCCAGGACCACCTCAGTCCCCATCTGGCATACCCAGACCACATCCCCCAGGGCCCCTGGTCAGACCCTGCCTTCTTTACCCCTCATAGCTCCAGGAATATGCATCTGATCAGCAGGGTCATACCTAACCAGGACCAGAGCTATGACCATGGAACCCAAGATTATGTGCTCAATGGACCTCATCCCACCAGCAGGAAGGATTCTATAGTGAGCTAAAGATCTAGAGCTAAGGATCCAGTATGCCTGAGGCAAGTCCCAGGCTCCTGCAGGACCACCCTACTATGGCTTCCTCATCTTAGGCATAAGGCAGAACTGATTCAGCTTCTACCAGTCAACAGTTTGCTGGGGACCTGGGGTCTGAGCAGAAGAGTTGCTGGCAGGCCTGGGTGCCTGGCCTCTGATAGACTCTTATCCTCAGAGGACATGGACAGGATCCTATGCCCACTCTTCTTGTAGCCAGCAAGATTCACACTCCAAGCCATAGAGATCACCCAGATCACTTAAACTGCCATGGCTAACAACTAGCCCTGTTTTCATCTGAGGACTACTGTCACCACTCTCCACCTGCTAGACCATCTGCCCTGGCTTGAGAGACCTAGTCTGGACTGCTGACTCTCGGGCTGAACTATGCCAGGCCAAGCTTTCTATCTTCCCCACTGGTCCCCATCTTCCCTTAGGACTGCCTGGGAACCAAAGTTTTATGCTACCTGACCTCAAGGTGAAGAGCAAGAGAAATGTTCAAGAGGTTGCTTACCTATCACAGTCAAGGTGAAATTGAGCTTCTGGGGGGTAGGCAAGAATTTGTGATATACCATACACTGGTAGATGGTCATACTGTCTTCCAGAGAGGGCTTCAGCATCAGGAAGCTAGTGACATTAAGCATACCATTCTCAATGGTGTAATTAGTGACGATGCCCTCAGAAACCTCCTGAGGATCCTTCTGGGATAGTTTTCTCCACCTTATGGTAATGTTCTTAAGGTGAAACCCACTTGACATACACAAGATAAGTGTTTTTTGGTTTTCTTTCACCATGGCTTGCTCCGGAAACAAGCTGCTCACTGGGGAAGCTGCCAAAAGAGAGAAGTCATACTTTGAGGGTAGGTAGGGACTAGTTTATTATCAGCCCAATGCCCCAATAACAATCCTAGGATTCAGCAAGCCTTCAGGAAAGGTGAGCATACTGAATGGAATTCTGCTCAGGTTAAATATTGTGGGAATGCTGGTTTCAGTGTCAACTGACACGCTATGGGTCTCTACTCTCACAGCACTTTCATAGAGCAGGATTTCTTAAGCTCCTTTGTATCATACATAGACACCTTTGAAAATCTGAGGAAAGCCTTGGAATGCTATTGTGGTAGAGACTGCTAATGGCTAATTTCCAATCTTCAATGACATATCCAAGTAAAAGCTACATCTTTCATCCTCCATGTAGCCATGTGAACTTAGGGTCTAGTAGCTTAGATGTAATCAGAAGTGATGAGAACAACTTCCAGGAAGTACCCCTAAATAACAAGGGTATCTTAAAGAAAAGGACTGGGCCCTTCTCTTCCTCTCCCCCTTCCTCCTTCCTGCAGAATGGCTGGAACACCAAGTGATGACTAGGGATAGAGAAGCCACTTCCAAACTCAAGGTGGCAGCTACCTGTTACGAATGGCAAAGTGATAAGATAAAAGGATCTTGGGTCCCCTCAGATCACAAAACTGCCTTCCCTGCCTTGAGTTGGCTATAGTTGTGTGAAAGACAATACACTACATTTTTAAAACGTCACTATTGACTTCTGGTTTCCCTTCCAACATGTAAAGACCCTGGATCTCATAGCAAGAGGAGCAAACTGCAAGTCAACAAGTTTTCTGAGCTCCACCTCAGAGAACTGAGGGGACAAGGCAAACCAGCACCCTGAAAACTAGACAGATTGAGAGGATCATGGCCAAGATCATGTCACCGTAAGCAGATACCAGTGCCATAAACCAGTAGAAGCACTTAAGCAGTAACTCTGACAAACCTCTAAAGGATGAGCATGGACTAGCACGGGAGTAAGAAACTCCTGGGGGCTCAGTCTCACGGTGGCCACCATACTTTCATAGGTTTTACCACCAGGAACCCTGCCAGGTTCTCACAGTGAAGATTCAAGAAAAATCCCCACCTGTTTAAGGGGAAAGGAAAAGTATTTAAAAATATACCCAGTGCATTATCCATCAACAAAGGATGCTCTCAAGAGAAAAGACTGCCAGAGCTTTCTCTGACCTGAGGTAAAGACTTTTAGCCAACTCTAGCCCCGTCTAGACTTCAGGTCTCCCCAGGAACATTTCTGAAGGTCACAGCCTAGGGGCTCACAGTGCTCCAAGAATGAGCGTTAATGGTAAGATGCACAGTTTCCCTCTGCAATACTTCATGACCACAGCAACGGGGCTCCAGGATGACAGCAGCAGAGGCAAAGCAAGAGAGCAGCAAGACACCAATTCTATTTAAGGAGGGAAACAAAGAAAACAGGTAGCCAACAATGAGGAACCTGTCCATTCCAGCAGAAAATCCTTACAAGGAGCCTCTTAAAAAATGAATCTTATGTGGAAAACATGTAGATTATAAGAATGTACAGCTTTTGTCCTAGATTATTTCTCTATTTACTGAACGTACTTATGAAAGACCTATAACAGGTCTTTGTGGGAAGAAAGAGAAATCACAAAAGTGATGAAGAGCTCAAATAATGGGGTTTATGCCAGTTACGTACAAGTATCCTATGTATCTCAAAGACCCTAACGTTTGTAACATCAAGTATCAGTAGTAAATTATATACATTTTATCATCAATAAATGTATTTTACAACTAAAAAAAAAAGGAGAGAGAGAGGGAGGGGTGGCTGGGTGGCTAAGTCGGTTAAGTGTCGGCTCAGGTCATGATCTCGCAGTCTGTGAGTTCCAACTCCACATCAGGCTCTGTGCTGACAGCTTAGAGCCTGGAGCCTGCTTCAGATTCTATGTCTCCCTCTCTCTCTGCCCCTCTCCCACTCAGCTTTGTCTCTGTCTCCAAAAGATGAATAAACCTTAAAAGAATTAGAAAAAAAAAAAGCAAACAAGTTCACCAAATAGAATGGCACATGCTAATCCAACTATATACATAATCACTTTAAATGAATGGTCTAAACATATCAATTAAAAGACAGAGACTATCAGAGTGGATAAAAAATAAAAGATTCACCTACATGTTTTCTACAAGAAACCCACCTTAAATATGAAGACAGGTTTCAACAGATAGGTTTAAATTAAAGGAATTGAGAAAGATACATTCTAAAAGCTGGAGTAACTGAATTTAAAAGAAGTCTTTATAATAACAACAAAAAACATTAGAGATAAAAAAAGACATTACTTAGTGAAAAAGCAATCACTTATTCAAGAAGACAACAATCCTCAATTTTTATGCACCTGATAACAGAATGTCAAAATATATGAAACAAAACCTGAAAGAACTGCACGGACAAATAGATGAATCTACAATTATAGTAGAGATTTTAACACTCATCTTTCATTAGTTAATAGACCAGCAGGGAGAAAAGCAGTATGAAAACAGCTGAAAGGAATAGCACCACCAAATACCTGGACTGAATTAATTAACAGGATCCTTTATCCAACAGCAGAATATACATTCTTATCAAGTTTGCATGGAACATTCACCCAGGTAAATCACATTCTAGCTCACAGACTACATTTTTAAATATTTTAAAGAACAGAAATAATACAGAGTATGTTCTTGGGCCACAATGGAATTAATCCAGATATAAATAAGCATAAGGATGGCTGGGAAAATTCCAAATTAATTGGAGAATATGTTATTTCTATTCTAAATAATATATGGGTCAAAGAAAAAGTCTCAAGAGAAATTTTAAAATATTTGGTTTTAAAAGCCAAATGAAATTAAAATGAAAATCCCACTTATGAAAATTTGTGGGTGATACAAAAGAAATGCCTAGAGTGAAGTGTATAACATTGAATACATATTTTAGAAAAGAGGAGAGATATAAAATCAACTACCTTGATTAATAAGCTTCCACCTTCAGAAGCTAGAGGAAGAAGAGCAGTTTAAGCATAAAACAAGCAGAAGAAAAGAAATATCAAAATTTAGAGCAGAAATCAATGAAACTGAAAACAGCAAATCAATGGAGAAAATCAAAGAAACCCAAAACTGGGGCTGTGAAATGATTACTAAAATTGATAAGCTTCTAAGTTAACTAAGAACGAAAGAGAAAACATAAAGTACTAATATCATAAATGAAGGAGTGATCACTATTGATACCATGAACAAAAGGATAATAAAGAAACATTATGAGCACCATTATGCCCACATATTTGATAACCTAAATAAAATGGACCAATTCCTTGAGAGACACAAATTACCAAGATGCGCACAAGAAAAAATAGATCATTTGAATTGGCCTGCATCTATTAAAGAAATTTATTCAACAATTAATAACCTCAAAAAAATAAAGCATTAGGCTCAAATGGTTTCAATGATGAATTCTACCAAGTATTTAAATTAATAATGATACCAATTTGTTTTACAATTTTTTCCAATAATTAGAAGCAGTGGCAACATATCCTAACTAATTCTATAAATCCGGTGATACAGTAATCCCCAAACCAGATAAAAACATTATAAGAAAGGATAACTACTGGGTGGCTCAGTAGGTTGAGCGTCCAACTTCAGCTCAGGTTACGGTCTTGTGGCTCTGGGCTGACTGCTGACAGCTCAGAGCCTGGGAACTGCTTCAGATTCTGTGTCTCAGTCTCTCTCTCTGCCCCTCCCTCGCTCATGCTCTGCCTCTCTCTCAAAGATAAATAAACATTAAAAATTTTTAAAAAGAATAACTACAATATGTCTCATTACACTAAATGCAAAAGTCCTCAACAAAATTGAGTCTAACAATGTATAAAAATAATTATGCACCACAACTAAGTAGGATTTATTCCAGGTTTTAAGACTGCTTTATCATTCAAGACAATTAATATAATCCATTACATCAACAGATTAAAGAAGAAAAATTATATGAACATATTAATTATGCGGAAAAAGGATTTGGCAAAATCCAACACCCATTCATGTTCAAAACTCTCAGGAAATAGGATAAGGGGAACTTTCTCAACTTGAAAAAGAACATCTACAAAAAACCTACAGCTAACATCACACTTAATGGTAAGAAACTAAGGACAGGAACGAGGCAGGGCTATCTCTTCTGACCACTCCTATTCACTATCAGGAAGGAAGCCCCGGCAAGTATGATAGGACAAGAAAGGAAATAAAATATCTACAAAATTTATATAGAAAAATCCCCAACACTGGACCAAAAAACAAATTTAAACCCTAGAACTAATACGTCATTACAACAGCAGCAGACTGCAGGAGTCAAGGTTAATATATAAAAGTCAATGGCTTTCTAATACACAAGCAATAAACAGTTGGAATTTCAAATTAAAAACCCAATACCATTTAAATAAGTGCCCTGTCTGCCACCCAAAAAAGAAATGCTTAGGTTTAAATCTATAAAACAGAAAATTGTGATGAATGAAATCAAAGATTTCAATAAATGAAGAGATATTCCGGGTTCATGGAAAAGAAGAATCTATATTGTTAAGGTGTCAATTCTTCCCACTTTGATCTATAGATTCAATGCAATCAAAAGTCCAGAAAGTACTCTGTGGATACTGACAAACTGATTCTCAAGTTTATAAGGACAGGCAAAAGGCCCAGAACAGCTAACACAACACTGAAAAGGAACAACAAAATTTGATGACTAACACAACCTGACTTAAAGACTTACTATAAAGCTACAATAATCTATGCAACATGGTATTGGTGAAAGAACAAATAGACCAACAGAACACAATAGAGAGCCCAGAAAAAGACCCACACAAATGTATTTAATTAATCTTTGACAAAGGAACAGAGGCAATTCAATGGAGAAATGTGGGGAGCTGCTAAGATCAGCGCTTGCAGGCAAGGAAGTGTCACTCCCTGTGGGGAGCTGCTAAGATCAGCCGCCTATAGGCAGGGAAGTGCCACTCCCTGTCAGGAGCTGCCAGAAGAACAAAGATCCTGCAGGCAGGGTAGTGTCGGCCCCTCAGGCGCTGTGCTTAAAAACTTCAGTTTGGTTCCTCCTTTACCCTAGCATCAATCACTTGACCCTGTTTCCTAGCAACTGACCTAGGTCAGCTGCCTTGCTTCCCGCCTTGAACCTTATATAAGGTGTGTGTGTTTTTTCAATAAACAGAGGCTTGATCAGAGATTTTGTCTTGCCTCCATTCTCTGTGCCCCCTGCCCCCTAATTCTCACTCCCTCTTTCAGGACCTGCGTTGACTGACCAGCGGGCCGGGGCAGAGAAAAGGTAATCTTCAACAAATATGTTGGAACGATTGGACATTCATATGCACAAAGTTTGCACATGGAATCTAGACACACATTTTATACTTCTCACAAAAATTAGTTCAAAATGTATCACAGCCCTAAACATAAAACTATAAATTGTCTAGAAAGATAACATAAAAGAAATTCTAGGTGGCCTTGAGTTTGGTGATACGCTTTTAAATACAAGGCCAGGGGCACCTGGGTGGCTCAGTCAGTTAAGCCTCCGACTTCAGCTCACGTCATGATCTTACATGGGTTAGAGCCCCGAGTCGGGCTCTGTGCTGACAGCTCAGAGCCTGGAGCCTGCTTTGGATTCTGTGTCTCCCTCTCTCTCTGCCCCTCCCTTGCTCATGCTCTCTCTGTCTCTCAAAAATAAATAAAACATTAAAAAAATTAAATACAAGGCCAAAAGCATAATCCATAAAAGCAAAAAATCAGTAAGTTGGACTTTATTGAAATTTAGAACTTCTGCTCTGCAAAACACAGTGGAGAAAATAAAAAACAGGCCATAGACTGGGAGAAAAATATTTGCAAAACACCTATCTGATTTGTATCTAAAATATACAGATGACTCAAAAAAAAAATAACATATACAGAGGATTCTTAAGACTCAACAACAAGAACACAAAGAACCCAGTTGAAAAATGGGCAAAAGATCTAAACAAATATCTTTCAAAAGAAGATACACAGGTGACAAAAAAGCAAACAGAAAGATCCTCAATATCATACGCTATTAGGAAATTGCAAATTAAAACAACAGATGAGACATCACGACACACTTATTAGAATGGCTAAAATACAAAAAATTAACAATACCACATGTTGATGAGGATATAGGAAAACAGGAACTCTCATTCATTGCTGGTAGAAATGCAAAATGCCATAGTTGCTCTGGAATAACTGGCAGTTTCTTACAAGTTTAAACATAGGCTTAACATATGATCCAGCAATCACACTCTTGGGTATTATCCCAATTGAAATGAGAAATTATGTCTACACAAAAACCTGCACCTGAATGTTTCTGGCAGTTTTATTCCTAATTGCCAAAAATTGGAAACAATTGAGATATTTTTCAACAGGTGAATGGACAAACTATGGCACATCTATACAACGGAATATTACTCAGTGATAAAAATAAATGAGTTATCAAGCCACCAAAAAAAAAAAAAAACGGACATGGAGGAATCTTAAATATATATTGCTATGCGAAGGAAGCCAGTCTGAAAAGGCTTCATACTAGATGATTCCAGTTCCAATTGTATAATATTCTAGAAAAGGCAAAACTATGAAGATATTAAAAAGATTCACGATGCAAGGGGTCCAGGGGGAAGGGCAAACAGGTAAAGCAGAGGCAGTGAAACTATTCTCTGATACTGTAATGGTAGATGTATGATATCACATATATGTCAAATTCACAGAACTAGAAACACAAAGAGAGAAGCTTAAGGTATGCAAAATTTAAATAAACAATTTAGGAGTTCAAGAAATCCCAAAAAAGAGAGAAAGGACACTGTAACAAGCAGATCTCTGTGTACCACAAATGTATGAAACAGCCTCGCTGCAAGAGACAGAGGAAAGGTGCTGACCTACGAAACTTTTGAAATAAGTGGAGTCTAGAAGAACAAAGGCAAGATGAACTGCAAGTAGTACACCTTAGTTGATAAAGCTGTTCCTCACCGGGGCACAAGTTAACAATTCTGATATGGCTGCAGACATATGCTGGAATTAAACAAGTAAGTAAATGGATGGGAGGACATTGGAAGCCAGGTTTCTTACTATTGCGGTGGGTTTCACAGATCTGCAAGGGAAGGAAGCTAGAATGATTCATATGGTAATAGATTAAAGTTAAGGACATCATTAAGACCTACTATACTAAATTAAATATAGACACAGATGGTTAAAAGTAGAAATTCTTACAGATACATGCATATACACAGATTAGTATACATACACGTATTTATTTGCTCTGTCAGTTCAGAGGGCCCAGAACCCATGATATCCCTGCCCACATTTTGGTTTCCAACATATTTTCCAATCAAAAGAACCAGAGAGAATTCCTTGAATAATTGGCTGATTCTGGGAATGGGACAAGAAACACACAACAAGATGATACTGGAATATCTTGTAGTGCCAGAAAGTAAAGAAGTACTTAGATCAAAACAAAACCCCACAATGATGAGGGTCTGTCAAAGAGACACAAGAGTCAACTGAAAATGCTCCCAATGGCCAAAGCTGGAACAATCTGAACAAAAACCAGTTGTATGAAATTATAACCCAAAGTACAAAATAAATATCCTGTCCAAACTGGCATAAATAAATTTATAGATTAATAAGTGGGGGAGAAGAGACAAATCTCTTGTGCAGAAGAATCCCAAATAAATTATGCAACTACTCCACTCTAAAGGGAAAGCATAATTCACCACAGCTTAAATGTGGGCTGCACAGAGTGACTTCCTTTCAAAGAGTACAGGATGACAAAGAGGGGGAGAAGTGGGCTTTATAGGTGAGAAACCACACAAATACTGAAGCTAGATAAGTAAGGCCACCACCAAGAGTTAAAAATTATTCAAAGCGATGGAATGGGATGAAAATGGCATTTTACCTCTGCGATCTTCCTCCCCCAAAACCATAACTCCAGCAAATTATGAGAAAAATAGCAAGGAAATACCAATAGAGTGGCATCCTATGATATCCCTGACCGTTACTCCTCAGAATGTCAAGATCGCCAGAAACAAGAAAAGTCTGAAAAATTGTCACAGTTAAGAGGAGCCTAAGGACTCGTGACAACTAAATGCAATGTGGTATTTTGGAGGGATCCTGGAACAGAATAAAAGACACTAGATTAAAATTTAAGGAAATCTGAATAAACTATGGACTTTAATTAATAATAATAATTATCAATATTGGTTCATTACTTATAACAAATATATCATACTAATGTGAGATGTTAATAATAGGGAAAGTGGTGTGCAGGGATGGGAATAATATAAAAACTCTATTATCTTTGCAATTTTTTTGTCAATCTAAAGCTATTCTAAAAAATAAAGTCTATTAACTGTTTAAAAATGCTTTTATTTTAAGCTGTCAGTTTTAGAGGAAATGAAACCTAACTTAACATTTCCATCCCCCAAATGAATATGTACAAAATATTAAAAGTCGTAAGGACAATTTTGGGAAGGCTCACAGATGCTGTCCCCCTTGTATAGGCTGAATTGTAGCCTCTCAACATTCATATGCTGAAGTCCTAACCCCAGTGCTTCAAACTGTGATTATATTTGGAAATAGGGTCTTTATTGAGGTAATATGTTACAATGAGGTCATTAGGTCAGACCCTAGTCTAATATGACCAATGTACTTGCAAGAAGAACAGAGTAGGACACACATGGGCAGAGGAAATAAGAGTGAAGACGCAGGGAGAAGATGGCCATCTACAAGCCAACCAAAAAGGCCTCAGAAAAAAACAACCCCACTGATAACCGTCACCTCAGACTTCTAGACTCCAGGGTTGTCAGAAAATGAATTTCTGTCATTTACGCCACCGGGTCAGTGGTATTTTGTTACGGCAACCCCTGAAAACAAATACACCCCCCAAAGCTGATCTACATATGATCAGACCAATCATAATAGAGAAGAGCTCAAAGAGGTCTGGCGGACAGTGTGGCTGTTGCTGCAAGTCTTCACTGGGCACCTACCTCACAAAAGCACCCAGCTGTGCATGGTCATGCATTATGTTATGTACTCCTCAGAACATCATGAGACAGGTGTGATTTATCACCCCATTTTGTACAGGGGAAAATTCAGGTCCAAAAATGTTAAGCGGCTGGCCCAATCACCCAGTTTGGAAGCAGCAAAGGCAAAATAGGATTCAGACCTATGGAACAAGAGCCCAGCATCTCTCTCCTTTCCCAGCTACCTTTCAGAGACACCTCTGTAGTGAACACTCATCATCCATACGCTAAGTAAATTACATCATAACTTTCACTGAGCACTTACAATGGGCCAAACATTATGCTAAGAATATTACCTGCATTTTTTATAGACTTCCCCACAATAAACCTCCCAGGTAGATACTATTACATTTGTTCATAAGGAGGTTCTATGTGATTAATAACTTGCTCAACACTGTTCGGCTGTCCATGGAAGCCCAAGACTCAAACCCATGTCTTTCTGACTCCTAGGCCCATGCTCTAAACCTCTGCGCCATTTGGCCTACCCACAACTCCACCCCAAATCTCAGTACCATGGGAACCACAGGGCCCTGCCCCCAGGGAACTCACCCACAACCTCCAGCTTGATTCGTCCCACTGCTTTGTAAGGGGTGATCACCACCTCACATCGGTACTCTCCTGCTTCCCTCAGCTGGACCCGTGGCAGCAGCAGCGAGGCATTCCCACGCTCCAGACTCTCTGGAGGTACCACGGCTCCATATCGAGCTGTCATTTGGTGGCCTCCAAAAAACTCATATAGCTTAACTTCTGTTGGAGACCCCAGACCCTTCCAAAACCAGGTGATACCCATAATTGTTATGTTCAGGGAGGGGTGACCATAGATTTGGCAGAAAATAGTGGCGTTGTTATTCAGGAGAACAGTCTGAGTTGTCCCTGCCATCTTCACATGTAGGAAACCTGTGGCAATAAGAGAAATCAGTTATGGGAGACTGTTGGAAGAAAACATAGGCCTGGTACTCTCAAACACTACCACATAATCGGAAACAAATCCCTTTTTGTGGGGGACAGGGTGTTTCAGGTACAGGAGCTCTTAGTTCATGGTCCCTCGTTAATCCACATAAAATCGTTCAACTTTGTTCTTCTTCAAGATTGTTTTCAAGATTCTGTGTTCCATGCAATTTCAGAGGCATTTTAGAATCAGTTTGTCAATTTCCACAAAGAACTCAACTCAGCTGAGATTCTGATAGGAATTGCACTGAAGGTGTAGATCAATTTGGGGAGTACCACCATCTTAATAATGTTGTCTTTAATCCATGAATGTGTTTTGGGGATGTACTATGGACTCAATGTTTGTGTCCCTCTAAATTTTACACAGTTGAAGCCTAACCCCCAGTGTGATGGTATCTGGAGGTGGGGCCTTGGGGAGGTGATTAGGTCAAAGGCAAAGCCCTCGTAAATGGGATTAGTGTCCTTATAAAAGACAGGCAGAGAGATCTCTTTCTCAGCACCAGGGGACAAAGTAAGAAGGTATTCCTCTACAAGCCAGGAAGAGGCCCCTCACCAGCACCCAATTCAGTCAGCACCTAGGTCTTGGGATTTCCCAGCCTCCAGAACTGTGAGAAATAAATCTCTGTTGTTTAAGCCACTTAGTCTAAGGTATTTGTTAGGAGGTCTAAAAAGACTTAAGACGAGATATTTTTTCATTTAACTTTAGATGTTCTTAAAATTTTTTCAATAGCAAATATTCCTGCTGTTCTGATTTTGTAATAATCAAGACAGGTTAAACGTTTGCTCCCCAGACTTAGTTCTTCCCCTAGATCTGGTTTTATCAATGCTGGTGATTTATATGATGCATCTTATGTGGGAAATATCTGTAAATCTAGGTATCCTTGAGAAATAACCGTAATAAGCTAGTGTAATCATTTTTAAAGATAACAATTGCTAATTTGATGATTACCAGTTGCCATTAAATGAATTATAAAACTAAAAAATTACCTTATAGTTTTCAGAGTAAAAGTTTTGTGCTCCTTTTGTCAAACTTATTTCTAACTATTTTATTCTTTCTGATGGATTCATAAATAGAACTGTTCTCTTAATTTTATTTTTGGATTGCTCATTGCAAGTGCATAGAAATACTATTTATTATATTTTTTATTTTCATCTCCCTCCCACAACAGGCACCCATTCTAAGGTGCTTAATGCTTACATTTTTGTTCTCTTTGAAACTGCCTTGTTTTGTTTCTCAAACTTATGAAAATGATATGGAGTTACACATTACTACTTCTGCTCTTGGCACTGTTTCCAGATCCTCTCATTGCTATGTGTACAGCTAGCCCATTGGCTGAAATTGACAAGTTCTCTAGATGCAAATCCACATTTGGCTCATCTACAGCCTCAATGATGGTCTCCTAAATTCTCACGTCCTGACCCATCCACCCACCACCACTTGGCACAGCCTGGCCTATTCTGGCCAGTCTAGTAAGTGTCAAGTGTTATTTTCCTGTGTTAACTTCTATTCTATGATTAGTAATGAGTTTAAACATCTCTGCAGGTGCCTTTCGATAATTAGACAGAAACATCCATCAGAGTCCCTACCCACCCCCCCACCCCACCCCGGCAATAAAAAAAAGTCCAAGAGAACGTTTGAATATCACCAGGAGGTTAAAACAACCGCCTCACTCTAGGCAAAGACTTTAGCAAAGTGAAGATGCCTCCCGGACAAACCCGTGGGACAAGCAAGTGGAGTGGTTTTTTAAAACTTCATTCCCTTTGTTTTTCTTCTCAATTGTAGCATCCAAAGTGATGCAAGAGGCCCTGAAATTCAGAGAGCATTTAGAGCCCAGAATCAAAGGAGGCCCCCAGTCCCAGCGGCAGGGGCAGAGAGTACAGTTACGAATGAGTAAAGGAACTCGAGTTTCAGAGGAGAGCTCCCGGAGCTCGTTAGAGCGCGGAGCCGCCACGGATTTCTGGCCGGACTCCTGCTGTAGCGCACCGGAGAGGGGCTGCCTCGCGGCCCGCACCCGACCCTCTGTACACATCCCACCCTGCCGCCCCCCACCTCCCCCCTCCGGGCGCAGCGGGCCTACCTGCGCTGGGCCGCGAGTGCCGCAGGACCAGAAGGAGAAGAAGGAGCTGGAGCGGCCGCTCGCAGCCTCGCGACCCACGGCCTGCTGACCCGTGAGCCATATCCACTGTTACGCGTGATGTGGCTGCGCTGATTTATAAATGGACCGGCTGGAGTCTGGGTCCGCCCCCGGGGCTGTGTCCAGAAAGTTTCCCTACGTGACTCACCTCCCCCGCCGTGCACCACAGGAACACAGGGGGCGGGACTACAGCGCGCCTCCCGGCAGCCCGCGTGCACGCGAAGACGCTTAAGTAAGCGCGACCCCACACTTCCTAGGCCTATGGGTCCCTTCCGCCAGGCTGCGAAGCGGGCCTGGGTGGTTCTACTCCCTTTACTGAGAACACTTGTAAGGAGCCGTGTGCCCGGCGACACCCCTGCCGTGGCGCTGGAGGGAGAAGTAACCTTAGGCTTTGTGCGGCACAGGTTACCGCCGAGGGCTGGTGGTGCCTTGGGCGGGGTCTGAAGTCAACCTCTCGGTTCTGTTTTGTTTCTGCCTTTTTTTTTTTTCCGGTTTCCTTGAGAGAGACAGAGAGACCTAGACAGAGAAAGAGAACACAAGCAGGGGAGGGGCAGAAGCAGGCTCCAGGCTCTAAGCTGTCAGAGCAGAGCCCCTTGCAGGGGACTCCCACCCACCGACCGTAAGACCATGACCTGAGCAGAAGTCCCAGGCTTAACAGAATGAGCCACCCCAGGAGCCCAGGTTCATTTGGTAAAGTGAGGACCGGAGCCCCTCAGAGGAGGCGACACACAGGGTGGTGGCGATGGTGGCCGAGGTTAGCTAATGCAGTGCCAGAGCGTGAGTTGTGGCAGGTGACTGCTCTTACCATCGACAAGATAAACTTCGATTACTTAGGGGGAAAAAATTGCGTTGCTTAAACTGAAAGCCGAATTTATATCAAACATCTGAAGAAGGCAGCCCTTAATTTTCCATCCCCTTACTAACCAAAAACTGGCTTCTGACTTTGTCCAGCAAAACCTGCAATGTTCATTCAGTGGTCATTAAGTTTTACTACCTCCATACAAGTTTTTAAATCGGTTTGAACTACTAAGTCCAGAACACAAGTAGCAGTGCTATAATAATAAATGCACACACCTCCTTGCCCAGCATCTTGCATTCCAGTAGTCTCGCTGATCCTACCTAGTTTTTCCCTCAGATCATTAAAAGTAATGTATGTAATCTATAGAAAATCACAGGCCGACCTGGACTCAGCTGCCAGCTGCATTATCACCAATTGTGGGACAGTGACAAGTTACCCCAGTTTCCACTTCCCTAAAAGTGAGATAGTAAAATCTTCCCTGCAGGGCTGTTGTAAGAATTACAGGATCTGGCAGGGTGTAAATGTAAGACTTAGTGGTACTGTCAGTAACTAAGTAGGTATTTACATTCTCACTCACCTGCAGAGCATGCATAGTGGAAAGAACATAGAAGAGGGAGGTGAGCAGGGTGCCCACACTGACACCAACTAGCTAAGGGACCTTCAGATGGTCACAATTTCTTCTAGCTTTGAGAAGAATGCTGCTGCAATTTTGATTGGGATTGCATGAATGTGTTGATTGCTTTGGGTAATAATGACATTTTAACAATGTTTATTCTTCCAATCCACAAGCACTGGATGTTTTTCCATTTCTTTGTGTCTTCTTCAATTTCTTTCATAAACTTTCTATAGTTTTCATCATACAGGTCTTTTACATCTTTGGTTACATCTAGGTTTATTCCTAGGTATTTTATGGTTTTTCGTGCAATTCTGAATGGGATCAGTTTCTTGATTTCTCTTTCTGTTGCTTCATTATTGGTGTATAAAAATGCAACCGATTTCTGTACATTGACTTTGTACCCTGCAACTTTGCTGAATTCATGGATCAGTTCTAGAAGGCTTCTGGTGGAGTCTGTCGGGTTTTCCATGCAGAATATCATGTTGTCTGCAAAAAGGGAAAGTTTGACTTCTTCTTTGCCAATTCTGATGCCTTTTATTTCCGTTTGTTGTCTGATTGCTGATGCTAGGACTTCCAGCACTATGTTAAACAATAGTGGTGAGAGTGGACACCCCTGTCATGTTCCTGATCTCAGGGGGAAAGCTCTCAGTTTTTCCCCATTGAGGATGATATTAGCTGTGGGCTTTTCATAAATTGCTTTTACAATGTTTAAGTAAGTTCCTTCTCTTCCGACTTTCTCGAAGGAAGGGATGTTGTATTTTGTCAAATGCTTTTTCTGCATCTATCGACAGAATTATATGGTTTTTATCTTTTCTTTTGTTAATGTGATGTATCACAGTGATGGATTTGCATAAAGTGAACCAGCCCTATAACCCAGAAATGAATCCCACTTGATCATGATGGGTAATTCTTTTTATGTGCTGTTGAATTTGATTTGCTAGTATCTTGTTGAGTATTTTTGCATCTGTATTCATTAAGGATATTGACCTGTAGTTCTTTTTTTTTGGTTGGGTCTCTGTCTGGTTTGGGAATCAAAGTGATAATTGCTTTGTAGAATGAGTCTGGAAGTCTTCCTTCTATTTCTATTTTTTGGAATAACTTGAGAAGGATGGGTGTTAACTCTGCTTTAAATATCTGGTAGAATTCCCCTGGGAATCCATCCAGCCCCGGGCTTTTATTCGTTGGGAGATTTTTGATAACTGATTCGATTTCTTCTCTGGTTATGGGTCTGTTCAGATTTTCTATCTCTTCCCGTTTGAATTTTGATAGTGCATGTATGCTTAAGAATTTGTCCATTTCTTCTAGATTGTCCAGTTTGTTGGCATATAATTTTTCATAGTAATCCCTGGTGATTGCTTGTATTTCTGAGGGATCAGTTGTAATAAATCCATTTTCATTCATGATTTTGTCTATTTGGGTGTTCTCTCTTTTCTTTCTGAGGAGCCTAGCTAGAGGTTTATCAATTTTGTTTATTTTTTCAAAAAACCAACTCTTGGTTCCGTTGATCTGTTCAATTGTTTTTTTGGATTCTATATTGTTTATTTCTGCCCTGATCTTTATTATTTCTCTTCTTCTGCTGGGTTTGGGGTGCTCTTGCTGCTCCCCTTCTAGTTTCCTTAGGTGCTCTGTTAGATTTTGAATTTGCGCTTTTTCCAGTTTGTTGAAATGGGCCTGGATTGCAATAAACTTTTCCTTAGGACTGCTTTTGCTGCATCCCAGAGATTTTGGATTGTATTTTCGTTTTCGTTTGTTTCCATCTATTTTTTAAATTTCTTCTCTAATTGCCTGATTGGCCCAATCATTCTTCAGTAGGGTGGTTTTTAATCTCCACATTTTTGGAAGTTTTTCAGACTTCTCAAAGCTAGAATAAACTATCCTAGAATTCGTATGGAACCACAAAAAACCCCGAATAGTCAAAATAATATTGAAGAAGAAAACCAAAACAGGAGGCATCACAATCCCAGACATTAGCCTCCACTACAAAACGAATAATCCAGTGAAGAAATGGGCAGAAGACATGAATAGACACTTCTCCAAAGAGGACATCCAGATGGCCAACAGGCACAAAACAGTATGGTATTGGCACAAAAACGGACACATAGACCAATGGAATAGAATAGAGAACCCAGAGCTGGACCCACAAGTGGATGCCCAGTTAATCTTAGACAAAACAGGAAACAGTATCCAATGGAAAAAAGACAGGCTCTTTAGCAGGTAGTGCTGGGAGAACTGGACAGCAACATGCAGAAGAATGAAATTAGACCACTTTCTTACACCATACACAAAAATAAACTCAAAATGGATGAAGGACCTGAATGTGAGACAGGAAACCATAAAAACCCTAGAGGATAAAGCAGGAAATAGCCTCCTTGACCTCAATCGCAGCAATTTACTACTCAACACATCCCCAAAGGCAAAGGAATCAAGAGCAAAAATGAACTATTGAGACCTCATCAAGATAAAAAGCTTCTGTACCGCAAAGGAAACAATAAAAAAAACTAATAGGCAACCGACAGAATGGGAAAAGATAGTGGCAAATGGCATATCAGATAAAGGGCTACTATCCAAAATCTACAAGGAACTTACCGAACTCCACACCTGAGAAACGAATAATCCAGTGAAGAAATGGGCAGAAGACATGAATAGACACTTCTCCAAAGAGTACATCCAGATGGCCAACAGGCACATGAAATGATGCTCCGTGTCACTCATCATCAGGGAAATATAAATCAAAACCACACTGAGATACCACCTCACGCCAGTCAGAGTGGCTAAAATGAACAAATCAAGAGAACGTAGATGCTGGTGAGGATGTGGAGAAACGAGCACCCTCTTACACTGTTGGTGGGAATGTAAACTGGTGCAGCCGCTCTGGAAAACAGTGTGGAGGCTCCTCAAAAAACTATCAATAGAACTCCCCTATGACCCAGCAATAGCACTGCTGGGGATCTATCCAAGGGATACAGAAGTGCTGATGCATAGGGACACATGTACCCCAATGTTCATAGCAGCACTTTCAACAATAGCCAAATCATGGAAAGAGCCTAAATGTCCACCAACAGATAAATGGATAAAGAAAATGTGGTCAATGGAAAACTACAGGGCAATGAGAAAGAATGAAATCTGGCCATTTGTAGGAAAGTGGATGGACCTCGAGGGTTTCATGCTAAGTGAAATAAGTCAGGCAGAGAAGGATAGATACCATATGTTTTCACTCATCGGTCTAATGAGAGAAACCTAACAAGGGACCATGGGAAGGGGAAAGGGGGGGAAGAGTTAGGGAGAGGGAGTGAAGCAAATCATGAGAGACTCTGGAATACTGAAAACTGAGAGCTGAAGAGAGAAGAGGAAGGGGAAGGAGGGTGATGGTCATACAGAGGGGCACTTATGGGGAAGAGCACTGGGTGCTATATGGAAACCAACTTGGTAATTATTTAAGTAATATAAATAAATAAATAAATAAATAAAACAAAAAGAGGTCACAGTTTCTGGGCCACAGTTTTAACAAGAGATCTACAAGGTTAGGTCCAGCTACAGAACTCTAAAATCCTAAATTCCACCTTTTCTCAACTGCTACGTCCTCCAGGGAATTTTAACCTTGGGAAAAGGCCTCTTGTGATATTACTGACATCATTAAATAACTTCTTCCAAGAAATCCCTAAACTTGCCCAGCAAACCACTCTGCAAACCACTGGGGTTTCCACTGCAGTGCTATCACCGAAGGCAGGGCTGGAATTCCCTCATTGGTATGTGATCACTAAGGCCCTAAGACTCTATATAATAGTGTTCTGCAAAGAATCCATTCTTCCAACACTGTCAAGTTTGTCTTTTCCCCCAGAAAATTACAACACATACTATATAATACCCAAGATTTCAGTATCACCCCAAAACCAGAAACCGCCAGGGAGACCGAGTCATGCATGCAAAAGCAAAGCACATTTATTATTACGGCTTAGGCTCGCTGGGCCTAAGTTCGGTCTCACAACCTTCACCAAAGCAGTGGATCCATGCTGAGAGCCCAGAACAAGGGCTGAGTAGGGTTCTTATGGGGTTTAGGAAGGGGGAGTTACAGGAAACTGTGACATAGGTACAGTGACCCAATCATAATGGTACAACAGTATTGGCAGCAACTTTAGCCATACACATTGTTCAGAGCGTTCGTTACTTTTGGTGGGACCCAATCACAACATTTAGGGTATCTTTGAAATTAACCAATTACAGAGCGAGTTCAGGGTCTTGTTTGGTGACTATTGGGTTAACTTTAACATTAGGTAACAGGGTCCTAGCTAAAGTTCCCATCTGCAGGTCTCAGCCTTAGGAATGTGGGGAGAGGTAGCTGGCCTTTCCTGATTGGATACCACAAAGTGGTCTCCTGCCTTGGGTAATGTGTAACCGCCTAATAGTTCTGGAGAGACTGACCCTTAGACCTAGTTTAGAGGGGAAACTTAAAGCCTGTCATGGGGTCTGTTTGGTTCAGACTCGTGTTCTTACAACTACATGTTTTTTCTGATTTTACATTTAATATAATTAAAAACAAAGCTATAGAAATGATGACTAGAATAATATATTCTGACGAATATTGCACTGGGAGAATTTTTACAATGTATCATCAAAAAACAAACTCAAATACAACAAACATGTATCGTCTTTGTGTCTTCCTGATTATCAAATTAAAATCCACTTATTTATTTGCAGTTTTTTATTTTTTATTTTTTTTGCCTTTTCTTCCACTTTATTTCATACTTCCACCACAATAATGACTCCTTTAATTTAAACTAAAAACCATAGAGGGTTCCTGAAAGGGTGGCAGCAAAGGAATAGAGGTGTTAAAGGCAGAGGGACAGGTTGGGTGGGGAATCAGCGAATCGTCCTGACTGGGCTCTTGAAGTTGCTGGTGGCTTGGAGCTGAAGCTGGTAGGCCATTGGATGGATCTTGAAACCGTAGAGCCTGGGCCCGCCATTTGGGCCGGTACTCAGGGTGCACCATGAAGAGCATGTGAGGGAAACCGGTGCCGAAGTAGGCGCCATCCGTGTGATGGTGTCTCGATGACTTGGGTGTGTACACGTCCATGCACTTGGGGCAGTAGAGCTTCACCATGGCCTCACCTGGGATGTCCGAAAGGCCGACGGGAAGCATTGGCTGGTTCTCACAGTACACACGGGGACAGTAGCCAAAGTCTCCTTGCTGGTACTTTTCCAACATCTGGGCGACGCCACGGTTGGTGAGGATATAGCGGGCGTGGATCAATCCATAAAGCATCTCAGCTGCCTGCTCAATCAGGTCACTCTGGTTGGGGTTGTCTTCCAGCCCTTCATCAGGCTACAGGTCCAAGATCATGTCTAGAGCTTGTCTATAGTGAGGCACCTGCTCATTGAGTCCAGTGAGATTGAATTTGTCCTGGATGTAGTCTTCATCCACTTCACAGAAGAATTCATTGCCACGGAGCCCACAGAACCAGGAAATCCAGGACACTTCCTCTGAGCTGCTCATCTTCACCTCAGCGGCTGGACGGGGACCCGGACCAGGGTGGGGGAGGGGAGTCGCCGCTTCCAAGAAACCACGAAGGCTACAGCGCAGGCCACGGACCCAACCGAGGCAGGCGAAGTGGGGCGGGGGGGAGTGGACTATTTGCAGTTTTTTAAATGACCAATTTTTTAAATAAGCCAAAAAGAATAAAGCCTAGGTACTCTTCAGATTAATAAAATTTCTGTCCAAACTTTAAAAGTAACATTTAACTTTAAAAAGGACATTTTTTATCATGTATTTGTAAAAGGTTACATTTTTAATTTAACATTTAAATTGAAAAAATTCCAAAATCCCCCAAATTTAGTAATAACAAATAAAATAAATGGTCTTTAAAATAGGATATATAAACCATCATTATTAAATGTTTTTTAAAACATAATAGGGTCACCTGGGTAGCTCAGTCAGTTAAGCATCCTACTTTGGCTCAGGTCATGATCTTGCAGTCTGTGAGTTAGAGTCTGCTTTGGATTCTGTGTCTTCCTCTCTGTGCCTTTCCCCTGCTCACACTCTGTCTCTCTCCTTCTCTCTCTCTCTCTCAAAATTAACATCAAAATAATTTTAAAAACATAATAAATATTGATAAAGTATGGATTATGCACCACTGGTTTCCTTCATGAAAAGGAAGGGCAAAATTTTTTCACTTTTTAATTCCAGAAGATAATTTTTCTCAGAAGACAAAGAATAACTAATGGTCTTCCCTCTACACCTACTTTAGGCACAAGCTTACATATAAATGTGCACATATTGCTTCTGAAATACGATCTTTCCATTAGAGGCTATATAAATTGGTACACGGACATACTGAAAGTTGTCCACCTTCATGTTTGCTAATAGATTTTGGACTAACAGCTTTCCACCTTCATGTTTGCTAATAGATTTTGGACTAACAGCTTCAAAGCAAGAAACTCCACTGAAAAGGGGCTCCTTCCTCCACCTCTGCTACAGTACTTGAGCCTCCAGGGCTCTTCCATTCTTTGTCCCTGAACTGGATAGAGAGATGCCAATAGAACTATCTGGAAGTCACTAGAGTTCTCACAAAAGAATGATAACAGCCACTGGGCATTAACTGGCTTCAAATTATCCTTAAAATAAAATACTTAGCCTCTATTATATTTTTACATAAATCTTTCATAAATTAATCCTGTCTTAATAAAGTCACCTCAATATCTTAATTAGTAATACAACACACTCCCTTGGAGAAAAGATGAATAGTTTGGGATTGTGAGGGAAGGGCAGAATTCCTTTGAAAGGCCTGATAATAACCCCCCAAAGCTGGAGGCAGTGAAACTCTAAGACATTTGACAGTGGTGCTAGTAACATTCTACAGCCATCAGAGCTTTCTCCAGTGACTCAGGAAGAGCATTAGAACAGAACAGTGGAAAAGTCAGTACAAAAGTGAAAAGGGAGAGAGCTCATAGAGAGAAAAAAACTTAATTAAACTTCAGCTCATTCGGGCAAAAATAATGAATACAAAAAACTATGCTACTTCTCTTTTAATCAGAGTTTGCCAAATTCATGTCCTGGTCTTTCTATTACAAAAAATATATTTTGTCCTTTATAGTAACAACTATATGACAGAAAGTGCTGCTGGAATGCACAAAATATTTTTTAACTATTATTATTTAAGGAGGGTACCAAAAAAGCTAAAGAATTGGACAAAGGACATTCATCAGATTCTGAATGCTATGCATTTGCTCATAAACTGATTCACTTTGTGGAAGAAGAGTCAGAAGCTCTATAAATAAGTTAGAAATTTTCTTCAGAGTTAGAATTACTCTCCACAGTGCTCAGAAACTCCTCTATGAGTGACTGTCTGATTGCGTAACTAGCTCTTTCTGCAAATGTGGTTTTCTTTTTCCTAGTATCAATCCTGAATCTCAATGAAACATGCTATAAATATCAAAGAGAGTGAACATACATACACATCAAAGGAAACGAGAAATGTATACAGGGTTAGAACTGAGAGTTCATCAGAAAACAAAGTAAGCTACAAATTGTAAGATACATTGCTCAATGCTATAGAACAAGATGATAGGAGTTTCAAATTGTTGTTTGACAGAGATGCTTCAGTACTACCCCAAAGATGTTTAAACATTACAAGGCAATTGTGAATGGGATCTGTTTCTTGCTTTCTCTTTCTGTTGCTTCATTATTGGTGTTATAAGAATGCAACTGATTTCTGTACATTGACTTTGTACCCTGCAACTTTGCTGAATTCATGGATCAGTTCTAGAAGGCTTCTGGTGGAGTCGATCGGGTTTTCCATGTAGAGTATCATGTCGTCTGCAAAAAGGGAAACTTTGACTTCTTTGCCGATTCTGATGCCTTTTATTTCCTTTTGTTGTCTGATTGCTGATGCCAGAACTTCCAGCACTATGTTAAACAACAGTGGTGAGAGTGGACATCCCTGTCGTGTTCCTGATTTCAGGGGGAAAGCTCTCAGTTTTTCCCCATTGAGGATAACATTGGCTGTGGGCTTTTCATAAATGGCTTTTACAATGTTTAAGTAAGTTCCTTCTATCCCAACTTTCTTGAGGGTTTTTATTAAGAAGAAATGTTGTGGGGGCGCCTGGGTGGCTCAGTGGGTTAAGCCTCCAACTTTGGCTCAGGTCAGATCTCACGTTCGTGGGTTCGAGCCCCACATCAGGCTATGTGCTGACAGCTAGCTCAGAGCCTGGAGCCGGCTTCTGGTTCTGTGTCTCCTTCTCTCTCTGACCTTCCCCCTCTCATACTCTGTCTCTCTCTGTATCAAAAATAAATAAAACATTTAAAAAAATTTTTTTAAAGCAGGTGCTCCTCTTTAAAAAAAAAAAAGGAAGCGATGTATTTTGTCAAATGCTTTTTCAGCATATATCGACAGGATCATATGATT
>NC_043710.1:40483968-40488499 GCF_006229205.1 Suricata suricatta
AAAAAAAAAAAAGGAAGCGATGTATTTTGTCAAATGCTTTTTCAGCATATATCGACAGGATCATATGATTTTTTTCTTTTGTTTTGTTGATGTGGTGTATCACATTAATGGATTTGCGAATATTGAACAGCCTTGTAACCCAGGATCTGAATGTGAGACAGGAAAGCATAAAAACCCTTGAGGAAAAAGCAGGAAATAGCCTCCTAGACCTCAATCGCAGCAATTTCTTCCTCGACACATCCCCAGAGGCAAGGGAATCAAGAACAAAAATGAACTACTGGGACCTCATCAAGATAAAAAGCTTTGCAAGGCAAAGGAAACAATAAAAAAAAACTAACAGGCAACCTACAGAATGGGAAAAGATAGTGGCAAATGGCATATCAGATAAAGGGCTACTATCCAAAATATATAAGGAGCTCACTAAACTCCATACACGAAAAATGAATGATCCAGTGAAGAAATGGGCAGAAGACCTGAATAGACACTTCTCCAAAGAGGACATCCAGATGGCCAACAGGCACATGAAACAATGCTCAGCGTCACTCATCAGGGAAATCCAAATCAAAACCACACTGAGATACCACCTCACACCGGTCAGATCGCTAAAATGAACAAATCAAGAGACTATAAATGCTGGTGAGGAGGTGGAGAAACGGGCACCCTCCCATGCTGTTGGTGGGAATGAAACTGGTGCAGCCACTCTGGAAAACTGTGGAGGCTCCTCAAAAAACTATTGATAGAACTCCCCTATGACCCAGCAATAGCACTGCTAGGGATTCACTCAGGGGATACAGAAGTGCTGATGCATAGGAGCACATGTACCCCAATGTTCATAGCGGCACTTTCTACCATAGCCAAATCATGGAAAGAGCCTAAATGTCCATCACCTGATGAATGGGTCAAGAAGATGTGGTATATATAGACAATGGAGTACTATATGGCAATGAGGAAGAATGAAATATGGACATTTGTAGCGAAGTGGGTGGACCTCAAGGGAGTCATGCTAAGCGAAATAAGTCAGACAGAGAAGGATAGATACCATTTGTTTGCATTCATAGGTCTAACAGGAGAGACCTGGCAGGGGACCATGGGGAGAGGAGGGGGGAAAGAGAGCTGGGGAGAGTGAGGGACACAGATCAAGGGAGATTAATGAATACTGAAAAGGAGCCAGGGACTGAAGGGGGAGGGGGAGGGAGGGGGTGATGGTCATGGTGGCGGGCACTTGTGGGGAGAAGCACTGGGTGTTATATGGAAACCAATTTGACAATAAACTATTAAAAAAATAAATAAACATTACAAGGCATGGCAAATGTTTTAAAAAAGAAAATATCTATAAGACATCACTATACCAATAAGGAAATATTTACAAAGTAGCCATATCAAGAACAGAAAAGGTAAAATTCAAAAGTAAAGCAAACTCAAATCACTTTAACAATTGAAGGGTAACAGTGAACAGTAAACTAGGTAACACAGATGGTACAAAACAAATACCAAATGGCACAGGCTGTCCATGGGTTTCATAATCCACACACAGGGAATCTAACATGAGGGTAGCCATTTAGTTAAATGACACATACTCTCATATCACTAAAAATCTACATTTAGCGTAGACTAAAATCAAACAAAAATAACATTTTAATACAATAATTCATGGGAGAAGACAAAAAGAACTAAATGGGACCTTATTTTTTCTCTCTTACCTTTAAAATCTCAGACAAGTCACAAGTTTAAAATTCTGTGGGAATAGGGATGGCTGGGTGGCTCTGTCAGTGAGGTGGCCAACTTTGGCTCAGGTCATGATCATACAATTCGCATCAGGCTCTGTGCTGATAGTGCTGAGTCTGCTTAGAATGTTCCCTCCCTCTCTGCCCCTTCTTTGCTCTGTCTCTCTCTTTCTAAATAAATAAATAAATAAACTTTAAAAAGATCATGTGGGAATAAATCATTACCCGTTTTTAAATGCCATGGCGGGGTGCCTGGGTGGCTCAGTCAGTTAAGTGTCCGACTAGCTCAGGTCATGATCTCACAGGTTGTGGGTTCGATCCCTGTGTCAGGCTCTGTGCTGGCAGCTAGCTCAGAGCCTGGAGCCTGTCTTCAGATTCTGTGTTTTCTCCTTCTCTCTGACCCTCTCCTTCTCATGCTTTCTCTCTCTCAAAAATAAATAAAAACATTAAAAAATTAAAAAAAAATGCCATGGAGGAGCAAAAACTATAAGAATTGTAAAATAAAATATTTTAACACATTAATTATAAGATATATATTCATAATCATGGGAGTCTTGGAAAATATATTCAATACTAAGGATAAAACAAAAAGAGGTAAGGAAATTGGCACAGCAAAAGCCAAATCTATTGCTGATAATAGGTAATAAGCAAAACAAAACTTGTTTACCAGCATGCATAGCTTCAAATTTAACCAGAAGGGTGAGCATGTAAGGAAAAAGACATTGTCAGGGGCTGGTTAGTAACCAACCTGGTACATGGCATTCATCAAGAATATACTAATGTCAGGGTACCTGGCTGGCTCAGTCAGTTGGCCATCTGACTCTTGGTTTTGGCTCTGGTCATGATCTCATGGTTCATGGGTTGGGGCCCCACATTGGGATTTTCTCTCCCTCTCTCTCTCTCTGTTCCTCCCCTGCTTGTGCTGTCTCTGTCTCTCTCAAAATAAATAAACTTTAAAAAAAATTCTTAATAAAGAATATACTAATGTCAATCAAAATGTAAACTAAAAGCTGTGCAGAGAAAATTCTAGACATCTGTGAACATGAAATGTAGGGGTTTTTCTACATAGGCAATATGTCGAAAAAAATCTAAATTCCTAAAATTAAATCAAAGGTTTTATTGGTTTTATTTTGCTCTGCTTTTTTTCTCAATAAACAGGCTGGCAATGCTAGTAACCATAAATCCAAATTTTTCAATTTGATGTCTTTAACACTTGCTGCTGCTTGTTCTGGCTCAGGTCTTGGATTATCTAAGAAATGGGTACTAATCCATAGCTAACTACTCATGTAGAAAATAAATTAAAACACGAGTAAGGAAAGATTGGGATCCTGCAATGATACTGTATGGAAAAAAAAATTTTTTAAGCAAGGAAAAGGCCTTGATTTCCCTCAAATCTCACAACTTGAAAGCAAGTTGTCATTATAGTCTTTCATTCTATCACCCACAGGAAACAAAAAAGTACACTTTGCATTTTACTCAATACACCTTAGTACCGATTCAAAAAAAAAAAAAAAAAGGAGTTGAAGTTGAGGCACCCGTGGTTAAGGGTGACCGTGGACTTCTTTTATTTTTTCAGTGTTTTAAAATGTTTTATTTATTTTTGAGAGAGAGAACCAGTGTAAAAGCAGGAAAGGGTCAGAGAAAGAGGGAGACACAGAATGCCAAGACAGGCTCCAGGCTCTGAGCCGTCAGCTCAAAGCCCCACGTGGGGCTCAAACTCACAGACTGTGAGTTCATGACCTGAGCCGAAGTCCCAACTGACTGAGCCACCCAGGAGCCCCACTCTGCTTCTTTCTCACCTTCTTCTTCATTGTACGGTACAGTTATAGAACAAAGATTAAATATTAGGCACTAACCAAAATTAGGCTTGTCAAAATTTCTTCCTAAAGAAAAGAGATTTCTCACTGCCTCTTAGGCTATCTTAAAAATCACATTCTTGGGGTGTCTGGGTAGCTCACTCAGTTGAGCATCCGACTGGCTCAGGTCACGATCTCACAGTTCACAGTTCATGGGTTCAAGCCCTGCATCAGGTTCTCTGCTCTCAGAACCCCCTTCAGATCCTCTGTCCCCTTCTCTCTCTGCCCCTCCTCCACTTGCGCTCACACTCTCAAATATAAATGAACATTAAAAAAAATCACATTCTCATAAAACATCAAAATTTTCTTTATGTTTTTCTTCATGTGAAAAACATGTGCATTTAGGCTGTGGTAATACAAATCTGTCAATTAGCATAGAAAATAATACTGTTGTAAACACATTTTGGTTTAAAAAAATGTAGAGCCACATCTCAAAGAATTTTTTTAGCATTACTTCTAAATTACAGTTTCTTTTAGCGAGAGTCAAATATTCTAGAGGATTATCATCTTTAAAAATTTAATTTTAATTATACATACCAAAGTATACTATAAAATTTATATGCTCCATCAAAATTCATATGTGAAACAAAACCCTAACTTACTAATATATATAACTAAGTCAGTTAAACCAAAGACTACTGAATACCTAAAAAGTATTAAGAAGAATGGCATAAATTACACACAGGACCAGTACTTTCTAACCAAGCTGGAAAGAATACTATTAGAAACTCTTTAAGATGTGAGTTCTTTGTGTGCAATCTTTCATTTATGCATGTGAGAGGGTTTTCTTTTTTTTAATATCTTTACATTGTAGTACTTGTTTTGCTTGTTGGTGGTGTTTGCTTATTTAATACATTCCGTCAGGGACATAAATTACATGCTGGGGTTTTTTTTCCCTCTAGGAAGTGTGTCTTGGGTTTTTCCCTTATTATTTTCTTTACCTTTTTTTTT
>NC_043710.1:40488599-40492627 GCF_006229205.1 Suricata suricatta
TCCCTCTAGGAAGTGTGTCTTGGGTTTTTCCCTTATTATTTTCTTTACCTTTTTTTTTTTTCCTCTTCTTTTTTTGGTGGTGGGGGTGGTTATGTTTAAATGAAGTTGCTTTTACAACACCAAAGACTTAATCATCCATTACCTATATAAAAGGTAGCTACTTTTTTGCATGGACCTCAAGTATATTGTAGTATAGAGGTGGAATTTAAGGAAAAGTATTAAGCAGGCTGTGTTGTAGCCTATGAACAAGTAATATATTGTATCATTTATCTTGAATGTATCATAGATAAGCTGCTATATAATGATTGCCACTTCAGATAGCTGTGAAATTAGGTGATTAACTAGTTGTTACTTAACCTTCTAATTTCTGTATAAGTCTAATTACATGAAATAGAAGTTGGGGTTTTGATTTATTAGTTTGCTTTTCTGTTTGGGGTGTCATTGTAACTACTATGTATTGTAAATGATGGAAAATAATTGCATATGTTAAAAAAATAAATTGTGTAAAAAAAAAAGAAACCCTTTAAGAAACAATATTCACTCATAAAGTCCTAGTACTTATATGAAGTGTAATTCCTTAAGTCCATAAATAGTCTTGAGCTAATAATCCTTTTTTTATATAAATTATGATAATTTCCTGGAAACTGTGAGGTAGGTCTACAGTGATATCCACCCTTTATTACTCATGCCAAAAAATCATTTTAAGAAACTTCTCTAAGTTCTCATCCAGTTATTTAAAAAAAATTTTTATGTTTTTATTGATTTTTGAGAGAGAGAGAGAGAGATACAAAGTACAAGCAGGGGAGGGACAGAGAGAGAGAGAGAGAGGGAGACACAGAATCTGAAGACAGGTTCCAGGCTTTGAGCTATCAGCACAGAGCCTGACGCGGGGCTTGAACTCACAAGCCATGAGGTCATGACCTGAGCCAAAGTCAGATGCTTAGCTGACTGAGCCACTCAGGAACCCCTCCTTATTGTTATTATTTTTTTTTAACTTGGCTTCATGTTCAGCATGGGCCCTAAACTCAGGATCCTGAGATTAAGAACTGAGCTGAGATCAAGTTGGATCTTTAGCCAACTAAGCCACCCAGGTGACCCTCTCCCCAATTATTTTTTAATTTAAATATATATTTAACATATTAACATTGTGCAAGTGTAAGGTGTACAACATATTACTTTGATATATTTATACATTGTCATGATTGCCTTGTATCCATATTTCTTATATTACATAATCACAGTACGATACTGTTGTTTTTAATTACTTTCTGATTGAACCCCAGTCCACCATCTTAAAAATGTTTAGCCTAGGTGAATACCTGTCTTATCAGTTTCTCGTCACAGAGTTATCAACAAAAGAATATATCAGATCACTTTTTAATGTTTCCTACAATTTAAACAATAGAGACAGGAATCCTTCTCTATCTCTAAAGAAATACAGCATTATCACTATTGAGTGATTTTTATGTGATTTTTAAACTGTATGTAAGCAGAACTTTCCAGGATTGCTATATTTAACTTTGGGATCCATGATTTAAGAAAAGAAAAATCTGAGCTACCTTTGGAATGTACAGTGATTATTTTAAAATGTTGTAAAACGAGGACTGAAAGTTTTAAGAAGTATTAATATTAAGAGAGAGAATGTAAAATCATGAGGTGGATTGTTTCACTCAACAGCTTTAAACATGCCTTCTTGTACTACAGAGGTAGTAAAGTTAAACACTATGATTTCCCAACCTCCCTTGCAGTTAAGGTTCCAAATATCACTGGTCCAGTCAGATGCACTCACTTGAGACTTTTGCTCAGAACCGATTTACATGGCGGGGAGAGGCAGCACATGAGCACCCACTTTTGCCAATGCAAAGCACAGCAGAGGTGGTGTAGGTCTGGAGCTGGTGACTGTTCGCAGTTTCCTTGATCCAGCAGGAGGCTTCTTGGTCTGGCAGGTAGTTTCTTGATTGTTCCCAAAGCAGCAGCATCTTTGTCTGCCTGCTCTTTTGATGTCATTCCTATGAAGCTCAGCCTAGGTTCTGTTTCATCAGCCTTTCCAAAGAGTCTGTGAGCTATATGCACCCCTTAAACAATTCCACAGTGTTTCATAGCTAAAAAAGGTTCCATTATCTACAACCAGGAATTGTGACCAAGGTAGAATTTGGGAGCTAGAAGTAAGGCACAGCTAGTAAAAGCATTCCATATATGGAGTTAGCTTAGATGAAGAGGTAGGGCTTTGGGCAGTGAGACCTCATGACACTAAGGGTAAGGTGTTAGAGGAAATGGTGGTAGAACTTCAGAATGCTAACATGTGTGGACTGCTTTTAGCCTCTTTCAGCAAAGTCCTACAAGAGAGATGTGATTCATACTAAGGTTCACAAGACTGCACAGATGGAAAGGAATATAGCTTTGCCAAGGAATTGCTCTCTACAAAATAAATTGACAAAGTCCCAAATCTGGAGCCCTGAAGAGCTAAAAAAGTCAGCTACGACCACACTCCAAATTGAAACAGTTATAAGTGAAGATTCTGAAGAAGTTGCTAAAGCTTCTTCAAGTTTTTCATGAACCTCCCTTAAGAATTTCCTGCCAAGTAATGGGAGCAATCCTAAGGAAAAAAATCAGACTAAGACTGTTGTCATCCCATCCATGCCTATAGTTTAAAATGGTCCGGCTCTCAGCATGAATCCACTACGCCGGTAAAGTCTGTGAGCCCGAGCTTAGGCTTGGCCAGCCTAAGCCCATAATAAAACCGCCCTTTGCTTTTGCATGCGTGAAAAAAAAAAATGGTCCCAAGTAAGTACCATTCATTTAAGACCCAAGAGAAGAGAGAGAACACAGAAACCAGCAAGTACAAGATGAAGTTCTTTGTTAAAAACTGTGCCTTGATAAGGTCTTTGTGGTAATAATTTAAAAAGACAGACCAGGGGGCACCTGGGTGGATCAGTTGGTTAAGCATCCAGCTTCAGCTCAGGTCATGATTTCACGGTTTGTGGGTTTGAGCCCCACATAGGGCTCTGTGCTGACAGCTAGCTCAGAGCCTGGAGCCTGTCTTCAGATTCTGTGTCTCCCTCTCTCTCTAACCCTAACCTGCTCACGCTGTCTCTCTCTTTCTCTCACAAATAAATAAAACATTAAAAAAAAAAAACCAGACCAGAAACTTAACTAAGTTTTTAGGGAGCATTTTTCCCAAAACAAAAACAAAAACAGACACAAACCCTAAACCTGGCCTACAACAGCCTATAACTATCTAAAATAATCCCCAAACTCCTAAGCCCACCATAACAGAAAGTGAAATACTAAAGCTGTCCACCCCCAGACAGGCACCCTTTCCAATGCCCACTCAAATATGTAAGTTCACCAGAAAGGTGAATCAGAGGTTACCTGATGGGAAAACCAAGGACTATATTTATGGAGAGAGCAGAGAAACTTTGCTATTTTTGCCAAGCAGTACTTTTTAAGTGTTATGGATCAGAGACTGCTGTTTCCCATTTTCCCCTTTTCTAAAAGGTTGGTTTTATTGCAGTTTTCCTGTACCTATTCCACCATTACACATTTTGTTCTCAGGAGGCAGACGCCTTGCTTTTTAGTTTGTAGATGGTTAGAACACGGGGCACCCTATCCTACCCTGATAGAGGGAACTGTACAAGGATATCATGGTCTTTGAGCTATATGCAATAATGGACTGGATTTGGGGTATTTCCTTTTTGGAAAGGGGAAGTATTTTCTGTGTTTCAGAAGAGTGTGCACAGATATTTAGGTAGCCAATAAAACTGTCTGGGTTACAGCAATAGCATTGCTGGGGATTTACCCAAGAGAGACAGAAATGCTGATGCATAGAAGCACATGTACCCCAATGTTCATAGCAGCAATGTCAACAATAGCCAAAACATGGAAGGAGCCTAAATGTCCATCACCTGACGAATGGATCAAGAAGATGTGGTATATATTCACGATGGAGTACTACATGGCAATGAGAGGGAATGACATATGGCCTTTTGTAGGAAAGTGGATGGACCTTGAGGGTGTCATGCTGAGTG